>NW_011888862.1:4624309-4638423 GCF_000151845.1 Pteropus vampyrus
GAATGGGAGAAAGGTGTGTTGAGCAATGAGACCTTTAAGTTCTCCTTCCAAACCACGACATTCTGTGATTCATTGAAGAGCTCTTGTTCAAAAGCCCTGAAACCATAGTCACACTTCAAATGCTTCCCCAAAGCCAAAAAGAGGCTACGACTCAATACTAAATGGTCCAGTACGGTTTAATGTGTACAAAAACCACATAAGGAAAAAGTTGCCACTCTTTTCTGGAAACATACTGATGCAAATAACACTTTGTAAAATATATTTTTTAGTTGATAGTATATATATTTTTTAATTTTATTTTATTAGTTTCAAGTATACAGTACATTGGTTCGACATTGCTCTTTCTCTCCCCTGACCCTCCACCTAGCCAATACATTAATGCTAACTGCATTCCCTATGCTGTGCTCCCTACCTCTGTGACCATCTATCAACTACTAATTTGTACTCCTTTTTTAATGAGTCAAGGAGTGGAGCTCAAGCTACCTGATCACCTTATTTAAATTGATCTCCACCACCACCACGTGAACATATATTGACACTATTTAGACAACTTTCATCCATTATTTTCCTCCATGGTACTTAGACCACCATCTACTACTCTATATTGAAAACTATCTGTTTTACTAGTTATTTCTTTATTGTCTATCTCTCCCCAGTATAATATATGCTCCAAGAGTGCAGGGTTTTATCTCTGTTCTGTTCACTACTACATCCCCAGATGCTTAGGAAAATGCATGGCACATTATAGGCACCCAATAAATATCTGTTGAATGAAGACATTGTATATAAACCCAGTAGTAAAGAGGAGGAGTAGGGTAGACCCTCTATGTGGCATAATTCATTTTTAATAAGACACATATTTTCTGTTTGTTTGCCTGTCTACAGGACACGATGGATAGAAATCAGTATCAACTGAGAAAAGGTAGAATTTCTGGAACAAGATGTGATCTGGAAGGTATGATTTGAGTTAATCCGATGGAAGATATGTAGGAAAACTAGCATGATTACTATAATCCAGGCACTGGGCTAAATGCTTTACATGTATTAAATCACTGAATCCACCAAATGACTGTGTAAGAAAGGTATTGTTACCACTTTTTTATAGATGAAGAAAATGAATTCACTGTCATCAAGCCACTTCTTCCAAGGTCATGCTATTAATAAGTAGAAAGGCAAGGATTGGACACTGGTCAGTCTTTTCCCTGAGCCAGATAGCTCAACCCACAGTCAAAGTTTTAGGCAAGAGAAGTGGGGATCCTCTGGCATTCTATGAACCATCTTTGTCTCAAAACTGCCATGGTGACAAAGCTCATTGGTGACTGTGAAACTCGGTGTTAGGGAGTGAAGTAAAAGTAATAGGAATTCATCAATTTTTATTTTTAAAAAATTTATTAAATTTATTCATCTACTCTTTTATGAAAAATATTGTTCTAATTGGGATATCAAAATAAAATGTTCCATAACAGTACTCTAGAAAGTAAGTATAAAATATTCTATAAAAATAAGTATTCTAGGTTGAGTCAGGAGGTATACATACTCTTTGATCTGAGTCAGCAAAACATAGAGCTAGTTATTCCAGCTGTGCTCATTTATTCCACAATCTGTGTGCTCCGAATTGAAAAGGTTACAGTACCATCAAAAGTCCAAGCCATTCCTTGAGCAGTTCCTGTTAAAGATGGCCCTCATAGCCAGCCATTAACTTCGGCAAAGATGAGACAGCTAAGTGACCTCAGAAGCCAGAATACCAGCTAAACTGAAAAGCTGCTCTGGCAGTCATGTTGCATGCATTTGCTCCCACATGGCAGTGTATCAAGAGAATGAGGATGAGATCATAATGATCAGGAGTTCTTAGAGGTGCCACGCCTGTTAATAAGAACTCTGGTATTGGAATGGGTGTGTTTATTTCAGAATAAATTAGGCAACAACAGTTGTAGAGAAGTAAGGTAACTCTGCATCACAAGACCTTTAGGAGTCTCTGGCAAGTATGACCCAGAACTCTGTTTACCCTTTGAGGCTCCATTTCCATGCCCCATGAAATGATAATGCTACCTCAAATTTCTATGTAACATATTTGATTCATAACTGATGGCCGAGTGGCCAGTTCAAAGTAGAATATATGATTAATATGATGATGAGAATCCAGAAATAAAGTCAATACGCTTGACTGTTTCATAGTTTACTACATTACAAAACTAATATTCCAGAAGTCTGGAGAGAGAAAAAATGGCATGGCAAAGACAGAATGGCACAGCAGAGTGTATGATAATGACTCTACAATGTATAGAATTCTCTTTTCCGTTTGTTCCCACCTCTGATACACAATGTCCCAGATAAGAGCATATTAACACCAGTGGTGCTAGAAGGATTGCAAGCTTCAAGGCTGGGAAGCCTTCTTTAGAGACATCAGAGCTCTGAAGAGCTGGGAGGATGAGAGTGAGGCTCAGAAGTAAGCTTACTAGTTAGAGAAGGGAGCTTAATTAGAGCTTTGAAGATTTTTCTAGGTTATCCGGCAGGATTGGTACTCTACCCAAAGATGCTAACGTTTATTTGGTTGTAGGGTTCCTTTGTTCTCTCTCTCTGGAACCCAAGCAAGTGGGAAATGTGGAGGAAAGTACAATGACTCTAGTTCCCAAAATCAGAGATGGGAGCGGATAAATCACATTGCAAATCCTCAAGCGCCTAACATCTGAGCTTCGAGGAGGATCAGTCTGGAAGTCAAAAATTGAAGGGTAAAAGTTTTAATGCCATGCCCACATAGATATATGCACTTGAAATGATAAGAACTTTTCCGAAGCTTCAGAATCTACCATATTTTAAATCAAAATCTCTTGGATTTTGATGATACAGGAGATGTAATGTCACCATGAATGTATGAAAACTAGAAGCTAAATTGGGTAAGAGCCTTACTATTACTTTGTTCTTTCTCATTAAAGACCTTGCTAATATTTGCCAGCCTGTCTTCAATTTCTTCAGGAATCTTCTTGGGCTGAGAAATATGTTCAGTGACTAGAAACTATATAACATAAATCCCAGGGCAGCATAAATCTTTTCTGGGGGTAGTCAGAATGTGGCAGAGATTGATAATATTAATTTGAATTCCATACATAAAGGAATCAAGGCGTCATGGCCTTGGAATTTGGATAACGCCATTGTGCTACAAGATGTTAGTTTGGGATCTCAGCGATTCCCAATATTTTAATATTGGTTTACATAAGATTAAGCAAAACGTCAGCAACCTGTGCAAGGATGACATCACTAAGCAATTGAGAAAATTGAAAACTTGAGAAAACACTTGGAGGAACTCTCATATTGAGTGTCTTTCTCTGCTCAGCCTTTTCACTGGATTTTGTGATTGATGTTGTCCAAAGCTTCTTTTTCTTTCTGCCTCTCCTGTTTTAACACTGGAATCTCCCTAACATTAGCTGGGAAGTCAATTACAGCTCACTGGATAGATTGATGCTATTTAGGAGACAATTCAGAATCTTCTTTGAATTTATTTGGTCAAGAAGTCCTTACGCCCAAATTTCATACAGATTCAATATGAACCTGAAATTCAGGGATAGCTCCAATACTTCCATAAGGTGTTTCTGGAAAAGCTATGATGCTTAGGAGCATGGGATACTCAAGAGACATTTTAGGGAGTCTGGATCCATGTTCAAAAGTAGCATTCTCCTTGGAAAACTGGAGAAACAGTGGAAGAGGGCAAAAATCTTCATCTATTAATCTTTTGGGATGTCAACCCTGGCACTCTTCTAAGGAGAAAGTTGCTGGTAATCAAAAATCAGAGGTAACAAGACCAAAGACAAAGGAAAATATTAGGCTAGACCCATCAGTGAGCATTAGGTGCCAGCAATCCAGCACTTTGAAGAGCTCCACCAGGGGCACAGAGCTTCTGGCAGGTATGGAGATGCCATGGTCAAGCTGCCAACTAGAATAATGATGGGGTGATGGGTAATGGCAGAACAGATAAAAATTACTTAAGTTTTGTTTAACAAAGAGAGGAGTGGAGATGAGAAAGAGTAAAAGAGAGAGAATTCTAGGGCATTACTAGAGAGTATGGGCTCATCTTTATAGATTACAAATAATGGTTGATATTTATATGTGATGGACTGTATTCAGCATTTTATAAGCATTATCTTCTTGAATCCTCACTGTCAACCTATGAATAAGAAACTATTATAATTTCCATTTAATAGGAGTATAAATAAAGACTTAAAGAGGTTAACTAAAGAGCCCAAGTCCAATTCAAAAGTGGAGGTACCCACATTTTAACCCACTTATTTACCATAACGCTCAGCTAATTAGGGAGAAGGCTTTGTAAGTGTTTACTATAAGATATCTGTAGTAGATTACAAAACTACTTCTTCACTCCTCCTTGTATCAACACCCTCTACAATGAGACTTTGCAGTCTCTCCCATCGAGAGATAAAATGTATTTCCCCTTCTCTTGAATCTGCTTTGGCCAGTAGAATGTGGCAGAAGTGATATTGGGCCAATTCTGAGTCTAGGCCTCAAGAATCTGCTTTCTCTCTCCACCTCTTTTCTCTTCTCTTCTCTTTTTCCCTCCCCTCCCCTCCCATTCTCCCTTCTCCTCCCCTACCCTCCCTTCTTCTCTCCTCTCTTCTCCTCGCCTCTCCTCTCCTCTCCTCTCCTCTCCTCTCTCTCCTCTTCTCTCTGAAGGCCAAATAGCTACCAAGTAAACAAGCCTGGGTTAAACTCCTGGAAAGCGAGAGATCACTGAAGCAGAGATGAGACAACCAAGCTGAGGCCATTCTAGAACACGCAGCCTCCAATCTCCATGGCAACTGGCTTCAGATGCGTGAGTGAGAGCAGCTGAGACCAAAAGAACTTCTCAGGTGAGCCCAGACAACACTGTCAACCCATAGAATCATGAATTAAATAAATGGCTGTTGTTTCAAGCCATAAAGTTTTGGGGTGGCTTTCAATGTAGTAAAAGCTAACTGATACATTCTCTTAATAATTTCACCAAGGTCTTTCTAAATTATCTATTCAGTCAGGATGCTTTTGGGCTGCATCTAAGACTCTTACTCAAATGGCTTAAACAATAAGAAAAGCATTAACTCACACAAATAAAAGACCATGATAGGTTAAATCCAGAGTTAGTTAATTTAGTGGCTTAATAATATCATCAAAGACCCAGGTTTCTTCCATCTTTCCACTGTGCTACCTTCAGCACGTTGACCTCTGCTGTGATTAAGGCTTCTCTCATGGTCACAAAAATGGCTACATTCATTTCAGGCATCACATCTGGAAATGACAACATGGAAAAGAGGAATTGTTTCTTTCTGTGAATCTCTCCTTTTTAATGAATTTTTTAATGACAAGGGAAGCTTCCCTAGAGGTCTTGGATAATTGGCTTAGTCTAATCAAGATTTACATCTGGTTTGTTTTGGAGAATGGCAGATATCCAACTAAACTTGGCTATGCCTTAAGGAAGTAGAAAGGGGTATCTTTCATATAGGTAATATAGGTAGTGCTTATTCCACCCATTTTCTGTAGAAATTTTATTCCAACCATGAATTTGGGTTTGTATACATTTCAGGCACAGAAGACAGAACTTTCAAGATCTTCCTGAATTGTGCCTTGGTGTGAAGGGGGTTTCTACCTTAGTATTGATATCATGCTGATGCCTCTACCCACTGACAATATATGATATAACCAGATAAGAGAGGGCAAACAGTGTTAACTGCTTACTCAATAAATGAGATGGATGAGAGAGTGCAAATCATGTAGAACACATAATCTTTGGCTCATACAACCTGTGTTGGTGGGAAAATTTACTCAGATGACACAGATAAAAGATGATGTAAATGCACTCTGTTTTGTAAGATTACAAAACTTTTCATGGTTTCCGAGAAATAGAAGGTTAGAATGGGCTCAAGGAGACAGGTAGGTTATCCAAAGGAGATGAGACTCTGAATCATACAGATTAATAGTACTAATAACAGTAATAATAATAACATCCAAACTTTGTTGAATGCTTATTACGTGCCAGGCAGAGTTTAACTGCTTTACATAGGCTCCCTCATTTAACCCCCACAACAACTCTCTGAGGTAAGCAATAGCACCATCTTCGTTTTCTAGATAAAGAAACTGAGGCACAGAATCAAGATCACGAAACTGGAAGGCAATGGAGCTGGGATTCAAATCTCAGCAGTCTGGCTTCAAGTTCACACTCTTTGTGGTCAGAAAGAACTTTTTGAAAGAATTCTTATTGCAGGCCTGGAAGAGAAGACAGTCAAGGCATGAAAAGGCATGAAAGATATGGCTATGGTCCTAGAATGACATCAAACTTGCCTGAGTTATAAACAGACTTTCTCCTTATACTTCTTATACTGCACTTATTATGATCTTCGCTGAGGAGAGACCATTGGTACTCTACTCTACCTTGGTAAAAAGCTATGTTTTTCTTAGTAAGGTGAGAATGTTCAGGAATTGAGACTAATTAGAGATCATAGATTCACATGTGACAACCTCAGATGACATAGCAGTAATTTTGTTCTCTTCAAAGAAAATCCAGATCAGTAATACAGAACAATGTTTCTCAACCAGGATGATTTTGCCTCCAGAGAACAATTGGCAATGTCTGGGGACAATGCACAAGGCAGCTCCCCACAAACAAGAACTATTCGGCCCCAAATACCAAGTGCTGAGGGTTAAGGGACCCTGATCTAAATAGTGCTATGAATATAGGGATCTCAAGAACTGATGCGTGGTCATGATTCCACCTCTCCACGTATGAATCAGGGCCAAGCAGAATAGTAAATTACCTGCTCCCAGTAGCAAAGCTGCCAAGGCATTTGGGCACAAAGTACCTAATCCCGTTTAGACATGTATATGTATATGGACGTATATGCACTGGTCTCACTACATACTGGAGATGTAATGTTCAGTACAGATGACATGTTCGATCCATTCTAGGAAGAGGAATTGATGACAAAGTACTTTTTAAATGGAAATAAGCTAAAAGTAGAACAGGGTAATTAAAACATGGAAACTGAAAGAATCAGTCACTATAAATTCTCTAACTCAACGTATGAACATTGTTAAGCACTGTATGATTTGGGGCAAGATATTTAAATTCACTTAGTGTCTGTTTCTTCTTTTGTTCAATAGGATTAGTAATACTTGCTATTGAATGAAATAAATCATGAAAATCAGTAAAAAAAAATAGTGAATGAAATGAACCCTGTGAATAAAACTTTTATGATTTTTGTAAGAAGTGATATTGAAACTTCAGTCCACAAAGAAAAGAAAAAAATTATTTAGGGAAAATATTGTACTATATGGATAAATATTCATATCCATAATGACTAAAAATCATAGAAATAAGACAACATATCCATCTGGAAAGAAGTATAGATCTGGCAGGGAAATGGTGAATACATAGATATACGTAAGGCACTTATTTGGATTCTCACTTATTTGGATACGTATATCTATGTATTCCAAGATTCTCTATGTATCTTGGAATACATAGATATACGTAAGGCACTTATCTGGATTCTCAATACAAAGAATAAAAGAACTACAAAACTATGAGAAAGACTACAAGGTACACTGATTTCTAGCCCACACAACACCCTCAATTCCTGCTCTCCCCGCCAAAGGAGTCTGGTATAATCCTTGGAGAGATTTTGTAAATAGCATTTTATTTGCTGATCGATTGGAATGTGCTGTCAAAGCATTATGTTTGAAACTATAACCTGAGGCTTTCTGCGATCATTGTACAACTAAAATGAACCTTGGTATTCCCCTTTATGGCTAAGCAGATGATAATCTAGCAAGCAAATACTATAGCATGTGATGAGAATTTAATATGAGCCTCAATCACCCTTGGAAGGATGGCAAAGATATTAACATTGACAAGCCTCTGTCACTCCTGAGCAAGCAGATTTTAGTTCTTATATTCATTAGTTTAAATGTTCTTTAGTTCTTCAAAAAACATGTTAGATTGTTCATGGAACTGTACTGAATAAAAGCCCAAGGCTTATTGTATGAATGAATTGTTCCACTGCTGCTTATGGCCCTGTCCTCCCAGGGACCTTTGAGTCTGCTTGTAAGAGCTCCAAGAAATAAAGAAATGGGATAAGTGACTCATCCCCATATACCTGGCAGATAATTCACAGGCTCCAGCTCTCAATGTAAGCGAGTCTAAGTATCATTAGAATTTGACCAGATACACAAAGGTCTACCATACTGACTAGTTAATTCAATAAAAGTTTGTCCATCCAGTCAGAGTTTTCTAACTGAATTGATTGGTAGGCCTGTTGATTCAGTAAGTGTCAACTGGTTCATGGATAGTCATGACTCAAAAAAAAAAAAGAGAATAATAATTTGAAAATATGATCATTATTACCTAATTGAGTTAAAGATAATACTGGGATAATTAGCTGAGTTACCACAAGTTTCTCTCTGTCTCTGTCTCTCCGTATCTGTCTCTCTCTTTAGGGATTATATAGGACAATACCTTCTGGGGGACAATTATGGTATTATTGGGGCTAGAAGTTAGGTGTACTTGGAAGTTTTTCCTTTGCAATTACGCTAGCAGAGTTCTGTAGGTTTTTAAAAAATTTCTTTGTGTTGAAAATGCAAATAGATACTTTATATTCCTATCCACTGTCTCCCTACCAGATCTACGTGTGGTTGTGTCTTTCTAGGTGGGTAGGTTATGTACCTCTGAGATTCAGCCATAATAGATATGAATGTAAATTTATAAAGTAAAGCATTTCACTTAAATAAACTCTTTTATTCTCCTTTATGGTCTCAAGTTAAATAGTCTTAATATCAATAATACATAAAAATTTCATTCGCAGAGCAGATTTTATTAATTTTGCTTCTTTATTTATTTAATTCTATTCTCAAAATAACCCTTTGGGCAGATAGATAGGGCAGATATTAGTTCTTTTTAAAGCTAGTCTATTTACATCAAATGGAGACTAGTTATTTCACTCTATTGCCTCTTCTCCATCTTTATAAATCCCTGCTCACCTGGGGCCACCCAATTAGTAGATGGTGGTGTTCGGATTAGAATTCAGGCAGTACAAGTAATATTGAGCATATACCATGTATTAATCTACTCCCAGTAGAATCCTATTACCAAACATTTGAATATTTCTGCATTCAAAAATATTAAATACAATAAATAAAGATAATCTAGAACATTATATCTATTCAGGTCAGATGTTACTGCCAAATAATTTTTAGAGGTTTTCGAAAATTTGGAGTTGCAGATAAGAGGTTGTGGATATGCATTCCCTTAGCCCTGGTGCTCTCTGCTACTATGAGAAGCAATTGATCATTTAATGTACAATGGCTACTTGTACACTTTTGCTCACTTACTCCAAGGCTTCTCTGAATAGGAACCTATTGATGGTCATCAAAGAGAACCATTAGCCCCAAGTATTTTCTCCATCGCCTTCATTATGCACAAGATGCAATTCTCTTCTTTGTTTCACTACTGAGAGCTAAGAAAAGCACTCGATTTTTCACCTATTTCTTTCTCTTTGAACTTCTCCATATCGTAGAAAATTCAAGAAGGGAGAGTGTATTAAAGGTGGGGGGTGGGCTGCCCCCTACACTGTAGATGAGTCAAAAAGATTCAGAAGGGTGAAAACCAAGAAACTGTGACCTATACAACCAAAAATTCACTAGCGACTTTTGAGGGAGCAGTCTTCTTGGGGTTATGGGAATAGAAGCCACAATGCAAAGAGTTGGGGAGCAAGTTGATGATGGCGAAACCAAGACAGTGAATATAAACCTAATTTTTAATTAGCCAGAATCAGTGTCTTTTAAAGGTCTTCAGAGTATAAGTTCCTTTTACTAGTTCCATGTACTTTCTTATTCTTCCATTAAAACCTGCTTTTCCTCAAGCACTGACAATCAAAATATAATCAAAGCTGGTTCTTATTAAATTGTCTTTTTTTTGTTTGTTTTCATTAAATTGCTGGCATTACAACAATTTGTCTTCTAATATTTTACATCATAAATGTACATTATTTCAGCTGTATCATGAGTTAATGTGATCCTGTGAGCTGGCCTGCAGGCTGTCTTACTATGTATGACATATTTATATGGAACATCTTTTCTTAAATTCCAAAGAACTGACTAACAAACTAATAGCTCGAACCATAGAAAATTGCCATTTTTTATAGATCGAAAGTGATTGCATAGCAGCAATTTCATATGGTTCAACCCCATAAGTTTTCAAAGGCAACCTTGATAAGAATTGAATATTGCCACAATCTTTCATCATTCACTAATTACGGTGGGCTGTAAACCACTGTTTTAGAATGACCAGTGGAGTATAGGAACAATTAAGACATGAGTCTTAATTGAACTTTTGCTAAATTTTGCAAATAAGGGCCATTTGTTCGCTATACAGCAAGGCACTTGTCAATGGCACCTTGCAGGCTTGCTTGCCCCCAGTGGCTAGTGCTCACCTTTGTTCTATGCCATTCCCAGGAGCAATTGTTCCGCCCTTTCCAATAGACTTGGATATGACCTGGTCCTGTTGTCCTGGGAACCTACTTTCAGATTGGGACATAGGACATTAGAAACTTGAAGAAAAAAAAAAGTATCACTCTCTCTGGATCTGATTAAATGTCTACCTTCATCCAATACCCCACATCCATATTACTATTATATGTTCACTAATTTTCAAAAAATATAAGGGGTAACATGTAGGGACACAGTTGTCATTTCTTTACTGGTCAAACTGCTCTACTGCCCAGTACCACCATAGAGTTACACCAACTATTTTCACCTTACTACTGCCCCCACTGTGTTAGAATAAAGAGGAGACTAATACTTTATAAATTGGCTCTTATTCTGTACTCATAATTGATATAAAATACTTTTTAAAACAATGCTATAAAAATAAAGAGCAAAATAACTAAATAACTAACGACTAGAACGAATTCATTCACTCATTTGTTCATTCGTTCATTCATTCAAGCCAAATGTCCCTAGAAGAGAATGGTATTCTTAGAAATAAACTTAATCTTGTCATAAATAATGAATGGGTCCTTTCTAGGACATTCTTCTTCTGTTTATATTTCCTGAACCTAGCATGATATCTTACATAGAGTGGACATTCAATAAATTCTTGAGGCAGGCAAGAAGGAAAGAACAAAGGAAGGATAGTAGAAAAGAAGAAAACTTCCACGCGTTTGCTTATGTAATTGAGATAACTAGCTATATTTTTTTATGAAGGAAAACAAGATGTGAAATGGAAAATAAAATATTATGTAAAGGGGCCCCATGGATTTGAAATAAGGACTGAGGATTTGAACTCTAAGGGATTTTTTTTAATCTTTTTGGTTCTTACCATGTGTTTTCTCTTATTCCTTGTTTTTCTCTCTTATTCCTTATCCGTGAATGATAAGTGTGTACGTTTCACTTGGTGACATTCACATCTGGAATCCGATCACGTATCATTCTAAATTCAAGAACTCACTGTATTCTTTTATATAGTGATATTTTATATTAGTCCTTGCGGAAAATATGGAAGATAAAACTATACCAACCCCCCCCCAAATTTTTGCTTTTACAATACTTCTGTGAAACAAGTCCAGATATCACCATCCCAGCTCATTTTTTTCTGTAGTTACTTGGTTTTCAGATGCTTACATCTTTCCAGTTTCATTGTAATTTTTGCTAAGGACTTGGAGACTGGAATGACAGCTATCTTTCCAATTGCTTTACAACATTTTATTTCCATTACATATCACTTTGCAATGTGTTCCCTTGTGGCACATTATGGGATCATTAAATTAAAAATAAAATGTGTAGTTGATGATTGACTGCTCTCTAATTACCCAGAGTGTTTGTCAAAGGCAGTAGGCAGGAGACATAAGCTCCATTTTGATGTTATATTGACTGTCAAGTTTACAGCCCATCTCTGCCTGCATAGAAAACTTCCCTGACAAGTATATTTAGTGGAGCAGACCTGTGCAAGTGAAATAAATCCCCCTCGTCATCAGAATCAGCCGTGAAGAAAATGATTTAGTGATCAAATCAGTTTATCCATGCCTTAAAAATAAGAAATCTTCCTTGAGTTGTATTTCAAAAACAATTAGCAGAATGTCAAAAGCATAATAAATGTTTTTGAAAAATAAATAAACACATAAATAAATAAATAAGAAATCTATCTAAGATCAGAGTTTCTGATCCATTTTTTCCATTATTAGGACATTTTAGACATCTTTTCCTAATAGCTCACCCATGAAATTTTAATATGATATATTTTTATCTATGTACTGTAATCCTTTGGAGGACTATAAACCATTGTAATAGCTAAACATTTTTCTCCCCACCAAGAACAATTTTCATGCTCTCGAGAATGCATGTCTTTGATTATGCTTGCTAGTACACACTGATTGAATTCAGATGATGTTTCAATAATTCTATATGGAAAGCTACCTTATTCTGGAGTATATAGCTCAACAGGATGTAAGATAGAAAATGGTTCTTTAGTAAATCACATATTGCCAACTGAGAGATCAAATCTCATTCCTCTCCTAAAAATAAGGAAGCCCTAGTAATTTTAAAGAGCATGCGGTTCCCAAGTAAAAATAGTGTCCGGGTCATAAATCTTGCACACACAGATTCAAACTCCTGCTTGTGCAGAGAGAGGGGCAGGCGTTGCTCTCAGAAGGGATGACTATGAGCATGCACCGTCTCATTTGCTTGTCTATTAGCACACATTTATTGAGCTCTGACTATGGAGACTTTAAGCTCCATGACAGCAGGAATTGTGTTCGATTTTGCTCACCATTGTAGAATAAAGGAAAGAAAGAAAGAAGAAAGGAAGGGAAGGAAAGAAGACAAGGCACTCTGCTAAGTGACTCGAAGACTGCCTCTAGGAATATTAAATTTAGAGTAAAGAATATTAAATTGAGAGATATGTAAACAAATAAAATAAAATATAATCATTATAATTAAAAAGATATATAAATATAGTGAGGTTGGAAAACAGTAGTTAATTCTATCTGGTTAGAGGTGGGAGTAAACTTAAGTGGATTGTGGAAATGTTTAAAGAGACAAGGCTATATTAGGGCTTTTATGGGCCCTAGGGCACTCTTTGCTTATGGTCTCCTTCCTCCATAAAACACATTTAAATATAATTATAGTACAACCAGACGAATATAACTTTCCGGGCATTCTAGGAGCACATAGCCAGGAGGTCCAGCAAAGACCTTCAGGAAGGCAAGATGTTTAAGTGAGAGAGACCCTAAGGACGAGCTGGAAGCGTGGCTGAGAGATAGGGAGCAGTGTTCCAGGTAAAGGAAACAGCTTGTTCAGAGGACTAGAAGTGAGGGAACTATTACAACATAGAGACAAAGAGACAGAAAGGGGAGAAGGGGTGAGGTGAAGTGAGGGAAGAAAGTGAGGGTCAAACTGCAGCAGGCCCTGTGTTAAGGAGTCTGGCTTTATCCTAAAGATGGTAAGAGGCCATTTAGTGAGCGCACAACAGAGTATACAAGTGTCGGATTATAAAGATGTTGAACTGAAAATTATATGTCATTATCAACAATGAGACAAATTGACAAGCGCCTCCAGATTGATACACTAAATTATATATTATATATTTAATTGTTTTCCTGCCCCAATAAATTTAATTGAAAAATAAATAAAGACAAAAACTTCTATGTTAGGAACCAACAGGATTAGTTTGCATTTTGGATGTTCATTCAAGCTACACTGTAGCCAATGGACTGGAGAGGGGCCCGTGTAGCCATCCCCAGCTTCTGGGAATATTGGCTTTTGAAGGTTCGCAGTTGAGTCCTTCAATGGGAATTGCCCCCTGCCCCAGGAAACTGTCTTTCCAAAGGGCAGACCCTCTCCCAGACAGCACTCATGGCCATAACTGGCTAATGTGCAGATGCAAAGGCCCAGCCACATTGTCTCAATCAGGGACAATCTCAGCTCCTAAGCTCCCTGAAAGATTGGCTGAGGCCTCTGTTGTAAACATGTTGTTGGTCACTTCTTCCTCTGCCTAATCCTATTTTATCAGTTTCCTGTTGCTGCATAACAGATTACCACAAACTTAGTGGCTTAAAAAAACACACATTTATCATTTTACAATGTCA
>NW_011888862.1:4638473-4638837 GCF_000151845.1 Pteropus vampyrus
GGGTTAGGAGTCTGGGCACAGCTTCACTTGGTCCTCTGCTCAGGCTGCAAAGTGTTGGCCGGACTACACTCTCATCTGGAAACTTGACTGGGGGAAAATCCACTTCCAAGCTCAGTCATCGACAGAATCCATTTCCTTGTGGTCGTAGGACTAGGGCCCCCAGCTTCTTGCTGGTTGTCGATTGATTGGAAGCTGCCTTCAGTGCTGAGAGGCTACCAGCAATTCCGAGAGGCTGCTCAGAGTTTCTTTCATATGGGCTTTCCTAACATGGCCACTTACTTAATCAAGCCAGCAAGGAGAGTCTCTAGAACAAGTCTGCTAGCGAGACAGACTCAGACATAATATAAATTAATTGCAGAAGTGA
>NW_011888862.1:4639237-4651150 GCF_000151845.1 Pteropus vampyrus
GAATTTAGAATGACACATGGCCCATCTGAAAGGAAAATCAAGTCTAAAAATTACAAAGTGTCTTCAAGCATGGATACACATAACAACAATTATTCATTTCCAGGGCTATAGAGCAGATTAAACACAACTAATAAAAATTAAGCTTAGGCTCTCTGGTCCTCCCATTCAACAGACAGCTGCATCTTCCTACACAGTGCCAGCCACAACCCTGAGACACGATGGTGAAGGTTGGAGTGAATGGATTTGGCCGTATTGGGCGCCTGGTCACCAGGGATGCTTTTAACTCTGGCAAAGTGGATACTGTCACCATCGATGACTCCTTCATTGACCTCAACTACATGGTCTACATGTTCCAGTATGATTCCACCCATGGCAAGTTCAAAGGCACAGTCAAGGCTGAGAATGGGAAGCTTGTCGTCAATGGAAAGCCCACTACCATCTTCCAGGAGTGAGATTCCACCAACATCAAATGGGGCGATGCTGGGGCTGAATATGTTATGGAGTCCACTGGTGTCTTTACCACCTTAGAGAAGGCTGGGGCTCACTTGAAGAGTGGAGCCCAGAGAGTCATCATTTCTGCCTCAAGTTTGTGATGAGTATGAACCATGAGAAGTATGACAACTCCCTCAAGATTGTCAGTAATGCCTCCTGCACCACCAACTGCTTGGCCCCCCTGGCCAAGGTCATCCATGACAACTTTGGCATCGTGGAAGGACTCATGACCACAGTCCATGCCATCACTGCCACCCAGAAGCTGTGGTGTGATGGCGAGGGGCTCTCCAAAACATCATCCCTGCTTCTACCGGCACTGCCAAGGCTGTGGGCAAGGTCATCCCTGAGCTGAATGGGAAGCTTACCAGCATGGCCTTCCGCATCCCTACCCCCGTATCAGTTGTGGATCTGACCTGCCACCTGGAGAAAGCTGCCAAATACGATGACATCAAGAAAGTGGTGAAGCAGGCATCCGAGGGTCCCCTCAATGGCATCCTGGACTACACTGAGGACCAGGTTGTTTCCTATGACTTTAACAGTGACACACACTCTTCCACCTTCGATGCTGGGGCTAGCATCGCCCTCAATGACCACTTTGTCCAACTCATTTCCTGGTATGAATTTGGCTACAAGAACAGTGTGGTGGACAATGAATTTGGCTACAAGAACAGTGTGGTGGACCTTATGGTCCACATGGCCTCTAAGGAATAAGAGCCCCCTGGACCACCAGCCCCAGTGAGAGGAAGAGGCCCTCAGCTACTGGGGAGTCCTTGCCCCAAATCGATCTCCCAACACACTGAGACTCTCCTGACCTCTAGTTTCCATCCCAGACCCCCTGGGGATGGGGAGGGGCTTAGGGAGTCCTACCTTGTCGTGCATCATCAATAAAGTTCACTGTACTCAGCCAAAGATAAAATTAGGCTTAGTACGTACTACAGTGTGAAAATAAACTTCAGACCACAATCAATCACATAATCAAAGAGAGATGATTATCACTTTATTAAATTATCATACATTGTACTTTTAATATTGCAGAAATAACCAACAAATAAAGCTGACAGAAAATATAAACGCAACTGTTGGTATGCTACAAGATCAAATTCCACCTTGTGTATCGACCTTGTGTATCCCATTTTTATCCATCCTATTTACCATAATTAATTTTCATTCTTGCTTACTTAGTTGTATACAATGTGATATAAACAATATTTAAAAAGGACCCATTTTCAATGATTTCTTCTCCACATTATAGGTATTCTCCACTGGAAAAAAATTTTTCCTTAGGTATTCAGAGCATGATATATACAGTGGCATGACCTTATTTCTGGAAATGTTTAAATATTGGTGCATTTTTAAATCAATAAATACAAACACCGCATGACTACCCTTACACACTGTGTTCTCAGAGAAATATTTCAGAATATTTGGAGTAGTCAACGGCTTATGATTCCAATGGTCTTCATGAATATAACTGATTGCCTTTCACTTTCATGCACATTCAAAATTTCTTACAAAAGAGGAACGGTGACACAAAATATGTAATCTGTCCTTGATCATTTGTAGTGCTCGACAGTTGTACAGAAACAAGTGTTGAGTTTCTTGGAGAAGCAAAACAGCAGCCCTTCAGAGTGAGGTGAGCCGCTCATTCTCTGTCATGAAGGTGTCATTAACGTGCCCTCCCTTCGTGTCCAGGGGGTCACAGGGGATGCCATTTTCAATTGTGACCGTGTTTTCACACTTATCTTCGGTGTCATCCACTTCAAATGGTTCTTTGTTCTTCCTAAATGCACATAAAGAGAATGATTGGGATCTAGGAAGAGAAAGCATAGCCTTCTGTACAGAGAGAGCAGGAAAGGGAAGAGGACCTCAGAATGATGAAATAATCGATGACTGTATTTTCAAATAAGTTTCAAAGATCATAAAGAGCTGATGAGGTGAAAAGATCTTATCAAGGTAAGACATCTGTATGGATGATATATATATATAAATCTGTATGGATGAGATAGATAGATAGATAGATAGATAGATAGATAGATAGATAGATAGATAGATAGATCAGAACGAGTGGTCTTATTTGGAATACTAAAATAAACACATATATGAATACGTATATGTGTATAATATGTTTGTATACACACATATGCACATATACATTCACACACACAAACTGCATGAAGGAATGTGAGGAAAATGGTAACCTGCCAAATTAAAAACTTTGCTCTAGGAGAACTTCACAAAAATTGAATTTAAAAAAGTAATAAATTCTTCTCACAGGATTTGACAAATTAATGGTCTATAAATGTTGAGTGAAAATGAAACGGAAGTGCGATATTAAGAAGCAAACTCACATTACTTTGTAGAAAAGAAGTCAGTGTTATAAATTGCAGATATCACTGCTTGGCTCTATGTATAAAATAGTTGCGTTCCTTGAAATTTATTGAATTGTGTTGATCAATGACACCCTAATAATTTTTAATAAGAAGAAAAAATAGTTGTGTTCATTTGTAAGTTGGGGTTTTGGAACTCAGAACACATTTTACTTTACATTACAACTCACAGCTATAATTCCAAGTCATTCCAAAAACCTATATGACAGGATGAACTTTGAGTTTTGCATGCTCAGACCTTTTGTAGACCCTGCTACCGTAACCCAAGTGGTAACCAGACCCTTAATATGTCCTTGGAGTGTGGAAAGCTGCAACCTTGAATTCAAAGGTTCTTCCTGTCTTCTGTAAAAGACCAAGACAACTGGGCCAATTATGCTTGATATCATAGAGAAAGTGGGAGGAAAAAGAGGGGGGTACCTCTAGGCAACCACGCGGAAGAAGAGCTTCCCTGAGGCATATCACAAGTTAGGTTTTGGGGTGCCATGGAGACAAGATGTTAGGCATAAAGCTCTCAGACTTGCCAGAGATTCAATTGTCTCAGGAATCTATGGAAACACCAAAGAGGCAGACCTGCACGGATCACGTGGCTGATGGTGGGCAATGCCGTGGTGACCAGTATGGATTCTCACAACTATCGAAGTCCGTTAGAACCTTGGTGAGTCTCTGGCAGGTGAGGAGGTGGTGAAGATGCCCCAAAGATGCCTGAGGTAGAGTTTCCTATTAGTCCTACATGAAAGTCAATATTACTTTGCTTTAAAGAATATGGTGGAGGAAGGGAGAGAAAAGAGAGAGCTCTTTATAGTAATAAAACAATGGCAACTACAGTAATAACTGATTCTTATGAGGGTCATCAATAGATATTAAACCACAAACTGAGAGATAATTAGAGAACAGGATATTCACGTGGTCTCAATGTATCACACCCACAAACAATGTACTAATTATAAAAAGACATTTGTATTTCGTTAAAGGAGAAATTTGTTGAACATCACCAACAATGAGACAAATTGATAAGTGTCTCCAGATGTGATACACTAAAGTTATATATTATATATCTAATTCTGTGTTCCTGCCCCACCCCATCACCAAATTTCTTTGACCTGAATCTCTCAGGAGGAAGTAATCAGATGAATCCAAATCCAAATTTAAAGATATTTCGTAAAACAGCTGATCTGGACTCAGCACAGAGTAGGCTGAGTTGGATGGACAGACACGTGGGTGACTGGCCAGCTACCGAGACAGACGAATGTATGGGTGGATGGACGGACTGACAGACAAATGGATGGACAGATGGAAAGATGGGTGGATAGACTAATGCTGTAGAGAGTTACGCAGACCATAGCCCAAGGTAGATCTTAAATGGGATCCACCATAAGAAAGAGAAAGAAAGAAGGAAAGAAGGGAGGGAGGGAGAGAGGAAGGGAGGGATATAGACACATGTGATAGTTCTTATCTCTTGTATTGTTATTTTTTCAAATGGATAGAGGAAAATATTCGTTTTCCAACCTTAGGAATTAGGAGTTAGTACAGATTTTGTTAGTATAGTATTGTTTTGTTTTGTTTTTGCGACCTTAGAGCCAGTCGTTCAGAGTCTTGGCATTGCCAGGCATCACAAACTGCAGTGTCAGTAACATGCTGGCTGGTGGATATGATAAGTAGCTCAAAGGTTCTCTAACAGTAATACAGCACTTTGTCACATTTCCTAGGGTGTACAGTAATAAACTGATTCACTGCCTGTGCATTGCTCTTACTGAGAATAATAAAACTTAACTATCTTTCTGGGTCATTTCGATTTGATGTTCTGCTAAAAAACATGAATTCTTTTTCCGGAAAAATAAAATTGAGTGTTAATGATTTCTGCTATTCCTGCAATGTCAGGTAGTTCAGGGAAAGGATTTAAAAACTGACTAAAATACCTGAAACAAGCTCCTAGGCACCTTGCTTGTGAATATCTCTCATAGATCCAGAGGGAAGAAGGGCAAAAGAGGGGACAACATGAAGTTTCAGGGCCCTTGGAACTAGGCGATACTAAGAAATAGGGTCTGTTCTAGATAAACTAGTGGTGGCTAAAAGCAGAAAGAGAATTTCTGTCTCCCTTCAAACAAGACAGGGCTGAAGAGCCAAGGCTCAAGAATAGCCAGAAAAAATAACAAAAGACAGAAAAACATGATCTTTAAACACAGAATCAATTATTGGGGAATTGGGACTGTCCTCATCATCAATATGGATGATTTCTGGGGAAACCAGTGTGGCCGGAACAGTTTCAGTGGGCATGGCAGCACGGTGAGATTGGTGGGCTTTGTGATCAAGCCTATCTGGTTTGTTTTGTTTTGTTTTGTTTTTTACATTTT
Organism: Pteropus vampyrus; assembly: GCF_000151845.1. Lineage (NCBI taxonomy): Eukaryota > Metazoa > Chordata > Mammalia > Chiroptera > Pteropodidae > Pteropus > Pteropus vampyrus. Next base: position 4,644,468 of record NW_011888862.1, read on the forward strand.
TTCCTCAGCTTTATGCCCATATGGTTTTAAATACTGGTACCACTACTTTCTAACCATATGACTGTAGGCAGGTTGCTCTATATCTGCTATGTGGTAGCAATTATAATAATAATAATATCTATTATATGCAGAAACAAGAATGCTTTGCATATATCGTCTCATTTAATTCCCACTGCAATATTATGCAAATTGTATCAGTACCCCTGTTTTTCAGGTGAAGGAGCTCAGATTAAACATGTAGAGCAATCTGTCGTTCAGAATGGAACAAGACTGGGGAAAGGAGTGGACCTAGAACTCTATATAGTCTCTTCGAACTTCACTCAAAACACATATTTGATTCCTACTGAGTATGTACATTTAAGAACAACGAAAAAAAATATTAGCTCTAAAATTTCTGCAACAATTAGGGAGCTAGGTGGAAAATATTCTTCTCATTTTCCATATATGGCCTACTCAAGGTCACTCAGCTAATAAATACCAGGGCCTAGGACTGGTACCCAAAACCAAAAATATTGATCCAGTGCTCTTTCTATTAAAACACACATCACATCATCAACGTTATCACCATTACCATTATCATTTCACGTTCACCATGATAACCATCGCTGTCAACATCATCATCCACCATCACTATCACCATTATCTCCACCATCACCATCATCGTAAAGCTGACCAGAGAACTAAAATATTTACTTCTGGGCTGAGGCTGGACACAGTTCTAGTACGGACATCATTGTGCAGCATGTGCAGTTCATCTTGTCCTCCTCAAGGCTGAAAGCTTTAGGGGCAACTCTTATCTACTCCATGATTAGAAAGGGCTTTCATCATAATCATCAGGGCTCTCCCCACTTCAAACTGCATCCTCTCCTCACCTCTGAAGCAACACTTTGCTCGAGAGAAACGCACCACAACAAATTAATTTATCTTCAGAAGGTCGTCATAATTGTCCTGACTATGTTTGTTAATTATTGATGCTCTGCAGGTTTACAAAGAGATTTATCCATCTGTTTTCCTAGAATGAACATGAAATGAATTTGTGAAGGCAAAGTTGCGACAACAGCCTCACTTCTCCCAGGCAACGGATTATGATGCTACACACCCGATTATTACATTACTGCAGAATCCACTCAGAAGGAAGGAGATAGCCGATCCCAGCATAAACTGGCTGGAAGACCAGTAAATGGCAGGATAATAAAATAATAGTAACAGCTAACACTTATTGAGCGCTCACTGTGTGCCAGGTGCCACTCTAAGCACTTTACTGGATTAACTCTTTTTATCCTACCAAGTTAAATATTTCCAGTATACCTCGCTGTCGCTCTAGCAAAGTTAACTACGCACAGATAGTAAAAAATAATAACAATAATAACTTAGCCAACTTGACTCTAGAAGCACCAACCATATTCTCCAGAGCTTGGTTTCCCTGACTCATTGCCTGTGTTTCCTGATATCCATAGTTAATGGATTATATATCCATTAACTAGGAGACACATATTTGAAATCTGAGCAGTCTATCTCCAGAGTCCATTTTTCTAACTCCTACACTACATGGTACTAGAAAGAAAGTTGAGAACCAAGGAGATGAAGTGAATTTCCAAAGGTTACAATCATTAGAAACCACAGAATCACAGCATTTTAGGATTAATACAAAACTTAAAAATATTAAACATAGGTATTCGAATATTACAAGAGAATATTTCTTATCATCCTTTTAAAAAAACAAACCATAACAAACAACATGTACCAAATCTCTTTGTATGACATGTCAAACCAAGATCAAGAAAATTCAAGCAAGAGCAACTTGATCTTAATCTTTAAGTCGGTACTAGACATAAACCACATTTCTTTCGTAGCATTTCCCTTATCATTTCTGAAAAAACTATAAAGCCCAAGATTTAAAATGATTGCCTTCTTTTAGTAACTAGGGGGAAATGCATGGAAAGTAGCAGACCTAAGGAAAAACATTTAGTTGAACACACGCTTGGCCGAACACATAGCACATATCCCATCTGGCCACCAACCCTTCTGAAAACCAATGCACGTCACTGTGATTCCCACTTACCAGAATTCCTCTTCCTCGGTATTAGAAGGGAAGGTTTAGAAGCATCTAAGTGTCTAGTGAAGAGCTGAGGACTCTCTCCACGTCCCCTCTGGATCAGAAGTACTTGTAAACAAAATTATTTTCTGATGCAGGGAGTTCATTCAAAGGCCGCTTTGAGGAGCATGGTCCTATGTGATATCATAGGCACTAGAGGGATGAGCATCCATCAAAGGGAAGGAAGTCTAAAACAGCAAAAAAGTATCTGGGATACGATGGCTGCAGGCACTGGGCCAAGAAGAGGCAGGCCCAGGTGGGGAGGCATGGAAAGAACTGTGGGGCGGCTGGCATTTGGACGTACGTGACTACCAAAGATCAATTCTGCCTACCTGAAAAGTCTGCCTAGCTCTGTACGTCCAGCTTACAAAATCATAACGCAGATATTAAAATTGAGACTGGATATGTAACAGTCATATGGTATAAAACAGAGAGAGCAATAGTAATGGAAGGAGCCATAGTTAAGTAAAGGACAATGGACTCCCAAAATAAGAAAATAAAAAGTCTCTAAAAATAAGAAAATAAGCGACATTTTGAAAATAGCTCATGTTTTTTCAAAGTTTCAGACATAAGGCATTATCTTCAGCTAGGGGCAAATCCTCTCTTTATCTTTCCAAGTCATGAGGAAATAGAAAAATGCTCTTTAAATCATTCCCTTTCAAAATCTCACCTTCTATGTTGCCGGATTCCTGATAAAACCAATAGCGTGATTGCAACTATGACAATGCAAAATATCACACCAAATATAATAATCCAGATGGGCACAGATGGTTCAGTGGGTGGTGCAAGAGTGGAAGGAATTTTTAGAAATTCCAGAGTCTGGTCATTCAAAAAGAAGGCATTGTTGATCCGGTTCCTATTCATTCTAAAATATGACAATCAAACAAAACAAGACAAAACCACAACATTAGAAACAGAAGGTATAAACTTATCTCCCCATGATTATACAATCTCTGTAAATGCAGCGTCCCCAAGACTTCAGGTTGACTAGACAGTCTAAGTTGCAGTGCTGACTCTTCTATGCACTACTGCCCTCCATTGTTTCGAATGCCCTAGAAGTAAATAGAAGTCCTGAGCTCTGAGCTCTGCCCAGGTTTTATTTCCTGAGAGGTAGCATCTAAATTAAAAGGGCAGGACTCTATTTAAGGTGACTTACGTAAATACCAATAGCCCCAGAAGATAAAATTATATGTAAAAAAAAAAAAAAAGTGGGGATAAATATGAGAAAAAAAAGAAAACCAGGAAGAGAAAAGAAAACATGAAGCCAGGAGCAGCTGTAAATCCATCAATTTGATCCTTTTCTTTTTTCTCATTAATTCAATAAACATTTGCTGACAACTAAGTACCAGGTATATTGCTAGGTGCCGGAGCTACAAAGCGAAATAAAACTATCAAGGAGCTTACAGTGTAGAAGGATGGCAGATGAGCCCCTCTACAATCACAGTGAGGTGCAAAATGCTCTATGAATGAGGACAATGTGGGCAGAGCGGGAGCACAGCAAAGGGCCGCGTACAACATACTGAGAAATCAGGGCTGCTTTCTTGAGAAGGCAACTTTTGAGCTGTGTTTTAAGGAACAAGTAGGAATTCCTTAGACCAAAGCATGTAGTGAGCACACGTAATAGAGACACGGCATATAGTATGATCTGCTCAGGAAACTGCAAGTAGGTCCGCATGACTGAAGGAAATTGTGCTTTAGGAGTCCAAAGTCTAGAAAACATAAAGGTGAATGTTTTACTCTTCCTGGAGGGAATCTGCAATTTTTGGTGGTGGTAGTAGTTAGGGAAGGGTTGGTAGCAAAGACTTATTTGACTGAGACCAAAGAAGTGAATTTCTAACTGGAATTTTCAAACCAGATGAGGAGATTTCTCAAAGATATCATATGGCCTTTACTGAATTCACACTAGACAAGTTTACTTCATCTAGCCCTAGAGCGGCACTGGAAAATAGAATTATAATGTGAGTCTCACGTGTGACTGAAAATTTTCTAGGAGCTGCGTTTTTTTAAAAAAGTAAAAAGAAATGGATGAAATTAATTTCGATAATATATTTTTGCCCAATAGATCTAAGAAAATATAATTTCAATATGTAATCAATATTGAGTTGATTCATTTTATTTTGCACCAAAGTCTTTGGAATTCAGTGTGTATTTTACACTATCTAATCTTGGACTAGCTGCGTTTCAAGTGCTCAATAGCCACATGTGGCTGGTAATTGCTGTACTGGACAGGCAGGTCTTGAATTTGATAGTAAGAGTTTCAGAATGTCTGCAGACCCGCACCAGGCTATCAGGAAAGACCTCCTTTAGTAAATAAAAATCTATGCTGAGGGATGATTATTCATGAATGCGAAGGAGAATCCCAACCAGATCACCTACAGCAGGGGATAATTTCAATGGAATTTTTACCAAACTATAGAATTTTTTTCATAATCTACTATCGATAATCTGGTAACAAGAACCTTTCCACAAAATAATGAATCCCGCTACTAAGGTATAACTCAGAATAAAATGAAAAGCTGCTCTGCATTCTCGTTCTATCTACCTGGTTGGTTAACACTTTGCTATTCTATCACCGCTCAGGCTGATTAGAAAGAAGTTCTAGTTCAGTAAACTAAATCTCCATCTCTGAAATCCCCAATGGGTATCAATCAACATGAAAATCTTTCAGCCAAGACTGACCTTGAATAAGGGCAGACCCTCACAACAAAGCTAAAACAGACATCTTAGAACCGGTCAGTCACTCACTAAGTCTCTTTCGAACTAGTTTTAACATCTTAACTAGATTCCTCATTAATTAGTGAAATATTACGATCTTTGAAAGCATTTATTTTTTATTTGTATGAATCATAATTTTACCTTTTTTAGAAAAGGTGTCTTTTAAAGGTCAAGTCTGTACATTGACTAAGGAAGGTCAGTCCTTAGAGACCCAAGAAATGCGAATATTTGTATGGTTTTTTAAAATAAAAGTCAAAGGTATGACTTGTCCCTCAAAACACCTTACATTTATTAACTCGTTTAATCTCCTCGGTAACTCTGAGAGAGGGGTACCATAATTATTCTTGTTTTATAGATGATAAGAGGAAAGCAAAAAAGGGGAAGTAACTTGTCTGTATTGAAATAGTTAGCAAGAGGCAAAACCATAATTAAAAACCTGATACATCTGGGCTCCAGAACCCACGTCATGAACCATCACACGAGAGTGTTATACAAGGAGTTCTCGCCAAAAGAAGACAGTACTAAACATTCGTAGCCAATAATTAAACCCGGATCTCTCAAACAAAACAGGATTGACATTTGGGGTCAAATAATTCTTTGTTGTGAGGTGCTGTCCTGGGCACAGCCGGATGTTTAGCAGCATCTCTAACTTCTGCCTACTCGATGCTAGTGGCAACCTTCCCCCGCCAACTGTGACAACAAAAATGTCTGCAGACGTTACCAAATGTCTCCTTGGAGGCAAAACTGCCCCAGATGAGAACCGCTGATCTACACTAATCTCTAATACAAACTAACAAAATGAAATCTGTGACATCTTAATAAATCATTATGAAGCAGAGAGAGAATTCTTCAACATCTATAAAGAGTTGAATTAATCGACAAATAGATTTACTCGTAGAAGGCGTATTTAGCAGAGATTACCTTATGGCTGACTGTACCTCATCAGCAGGAAGGGTGTGATTTTTCGAAGGATCTGTAACCACAAACCAGAATGACACCCGCTTGGTTACATTGCAAAGGAGGACATGGGAAATTCTGCAGATTATGGGAAGAAAAAAACACCAAATTTCAAAAATAAGCAAATAATACCAAATTTCATTAGACCATTCAATCTGGTGTTATAGCCACCTTAAGTGGCATCTTAGCTATGAATTTAAAGTCATTTCTACCATTATGAAGAAAGGCTTTATTAAGAAGAAACTTATATTAAAATTTCCTTTGTTTCAAAATCATATACTTGAGGATAATTCTTTAAATAAAAAATTTACAAAAAACAGGGAAAATGAAGAATTACTCAGCAGAGAACGTTAGGGACCTCATTCTCCATCACCTGCAAGCTGACAGCATGCCTGCTTTTAAACCAACACTTGACCTCTCTGAACCACAGAAGCCTATTGTATTTTCTCATTAAGCTCTTTTCAGTGTCCTCATTCAGCCTTCCACCCCCTAGATCCAGACAAATTTATGGCTTACTCTGGATCTAACACTTGCTCTATTGGCCACTATCTCTGTGCCTCTCCCGCTCCAGTGCTGGGGCCAGACGGATAACAGGAGTCCAACCTTAAGTGCTATAATCAATTTGCCATAAGCCTTTGAACACTGTTTTTGAAGTTGCCTATTTTCCAACTGTAAATTGGAAATGTGCCTCCCTCAACTCTGTACACATGGATTACCAGTAGAAATGACAAGAAAGAAATGGCATTAGTGTTCAGACTGCAGACGATCTATATCTGAATGTATGAAATGAATGAAGGTTGGAAATTATAGAAGAGTCCACATGAAACCAACATTGTCAGTGCTAAAGCAGAAAATCCTGAATGGCTTTCGCCATTTGCTTAAGACCAAAATTGCAAGAAGTGACCCTAGCAACCAT
>NW_011888862.1:4653485-4660051 GCF_000151845.1 Pteropus vampyrus
GGAACCAGTTAGGAGGTCATTCGGATACTCTGCCTGTGTTCTTTACGTCTAAAGCCTCTTGAAATACAGCTCAAACATGAATTTCATGGTATTTCCTCTAGAGAGTCAGAGAATACACTGTCAACAAAGCAAAGCCCCTTCTCCCACGGAGCTTGCTTTCTAAAGGGGCAGACAGAAGATAAACAAGTAAATGCACACTGCTAGGTGGGGAGAAGTGCTATAAAGGAAATTAAAGCAGGAAGCAGGATGCATACAACCCCATCGATACAACTGTGGCTCCAAATACTTTCCTCTGTCGCCCTCACCATGGAACTACATTAATCCCTTACTGCGAAGTCCAATTCTTTAATTGTATTTCAAAGGTTCCATTGGGAGGTAACTCATGCTTAATATAGCACCTCAGCAAATAAAATGAAAATGTTATCTATTTAGAACTAAAGATTTCCAAAAGATAAAAATGTTGCTGAAAATATGAAACCCAACATTTTCAATGAAGACAGTTAGATACAAAATTCTTGTACTGAAACTTTAAAAATGAAGCTTTTACTCTGGTTTCCTTCCTGTCATTTGCTAGAATTGAGACAAGCCAATTCACTCTACTTGAGATCTGTGTCAGTGAGGATGCTGTTGGCACGCTGAGTGGGAAATTGCTTGTTATGTGGGACTGTCCTGAGCTTGGCACCACATTATCTCTCATCCCCACCCTCTAAATGCCACAGCACTCCCCAGTCATAGCTATAACCTAACAGAATACCGCATTTCCATATGCTACCTGGATATGCTACATGGATGGGGTCAGTACCATACCTAGGTGAGAAACACTTATAAATCTCTTCAAAAGTGTCAAGGTCATAAAAAACAAAGAAAAAAGATGGAGAAATTGTCAGATTGGATCAGCCTAAAGAGGACTGGATTCTAGAACAGAAAAAGAACGTTAGTTTAAAAAAGAGAAATACGGGAAATTCCATAGTTTAACAATATTGAGCCAATGCTAATTTCTTAATTTTGATATTATCTATCATGGTTATTTAACATAACATTAGAGAAATGGGTGAAGGGTCTAGAACAGAGTTTCTCAAGCTCAGCACTACTAACGTTTTAGGCTGGCTAACTCTTGCTTGTAGGAAGCTGTCTATTCTTTTGTACGATAATATAGCAGCATCCCTATGCTCTACACGCTAGCTGCCAAATGTGAAAACCAAAATGCCTTCAGATGTTCCCAGATACCCTCAGGAGCAGTGGAGGGATAAAAATCCCCCCAGGTTGAGGACTATGGGTGCACAGGATCTCTCTGTATTATCTTTCCAACTCTTTTGTAAGTATACTTTTTTTTCAAATTAAATACATATACACTCATACAAATACAGGAGTAACAGTTATTTTTAAAGCTGCCTGGGTGCAGTAAAGTGATCTACAAGAATAAAACAAAGTAATGGATTAATAATAGTTCTTACTGACTTCATTGATAAAGAGATAACAGATATACATGTAATTAGAAAATAAGAAAGAGTAGTATTCAAATGAAAGATAACAGCATCCATCAGCATAAGGGTGGTCTTAATATTTATGTAAAACTGTAAAAAAATCTGTTCTGTTGTCTATTCAAACTTACCAAGTATTTATTAGGACACCTCCCACAGTACTAGTGTCTTAGGAAGCACCATTTCCATCATTTCCCCAAGATTAGAATTAGCAAAAAAGGGGAATAGTTTTGGCTGTTTAGGTTCTTCTTCCAAAGAAGAATACTAAGTATCCCTCCTGCATGATGCTTCCGCTAAGAAGTGAAAGTCTCAGATGCTAAACAAACAAATCAGCTTGTGCTCAACAATACCAATCATAGAAATATAACTGCAGACATGTGTTTATATTTTGTTTAGATATGGGCAGTTGAACTAGTAATGAGTAAGCCTACTTCCTGAAGTGGCAAGGTGCGGGGAGAGGGCCTGGGGAAGCACACTCCTGCTTCTGGAAGCAGCTGCAAGGCAAAGGCTGTAGAAGAAGGCAGACACACACTCGTGGGCTGGGGCTTTCTCCTTGTTTGCACGATGCTTTGAGAAATTAACTGATGTCTTGGCTCCCCCAAGAGTAAGAAACCGAGGCCCAACAAGCAATAAAACCCAGGCAGTGGGGAGCTACTTCGACTATGGCCATTCCCACCAGATCCACCATGGACCTGTCCTCCCAGGCGACTAAGGTGGAAGAAGAGGAAGGAATGAGTGGCTGAGGCACTGCTTTCTTATGTCCATTGTATCCCGATGGACAGGCCCCTGGCTTGAGAGCCAGGGTGTTACGCATGCTTCATTCACTCACAGATGTTTACTAGGGACTAACATTGATTAACCAATGTGGTTAGGGATGGTTAGGAAAAGAGTCCCTACTACAAGGGCATTTAGATTCCATGACTCTGCCCATAAGTGCCAGGTGCAGGAGTTCAGTACTACTAAGACCCTTGAAGACCAAGGACACAGTGTCCTGAGCCCAGCAGAAGATCGAAAACCTCAGTGGGAGCCAGAGTGCTGAGATGCCAGAATCTGCACACAAGACTCCGTGCCCCATCTGCGAACAGATCCAGGACAGTGGGGAGGCCCTCCTGACTGATAACTTTCTAGTATAAGAAGCTTCCTGAATATAGTGTAGATAGGGGTCACCAAGAGGAAGTGTAATTCTAAGAAAAGTTGGTGCTAAAATGGAATTAACGTGAAGACTGATTGTACACACTTCAGTAGTTACCTTACTTAGCAACCAAAGGATGCCAATTCCTTCCATATATAGATTATGTACAACTAGTGTGACCTTCCTCATGATCTCAAATGTGACCACACTGAATGCCCTCTAAGATTTGCACAAAATGAAAAGTTAATCAACCAGCAAGCACTTATTGAGTTAAATATGCCTTTTTAAAGTATGTTTTGTTACAATAAATAAATTAAAATGCCCAAAATATTAAAAGTTCTCATCACAAGAAAAAAAATTCTATAACTATGTATGGTGACAAATGTTAACGAGACTTACTGGGGTGATCATGTCCCAATATATACAAATGTGGAATTATTATGCTGTACACCTAAAACTAATCATGTAGTCAATTATACCTCAAACAAACAAACAAACTGAAATGTCATTAGCACAACTAAATAGAAAAATCTATGTTTTCAAGACTGGAAATATAGATGGATCTGGTGGAATTCTTTGAATTTACTTAATCATTTTGACCAACTGGCTTTACCAAGAAATATGTTAACACATACACAAGTGGCTTCTGTCAGCAAATCACTAAAAAGATGAAAGTGTCCGCTCCCTTTCTTCAAGTGTGGGGAGCCCTGGTCTGAAGGTGATTCTCTAAGAATTGGCTCCACTGCCATTTCTCATCAATGGCGCCAGACAGGGCAAAACGGCATCCAGTGGGTGGTAAGAAAAGGGCTCTTGTTTCTGGAAATCAAAAGGACTAACTAGGAGCGGGGCCGCTGTTTTACAAGCACAAGACTGTTAATCCCCTTACCGTGCATACAACAGCACGTTGTTCCTTTTTAGATCACAAGATCTATCCTTGAATAACTAGGCAGAGGAAGAAATCCATTGCGTGCCCTACACCATTTGAGTCAGAAAGAAAATGCCATACCTGAGTTAGACTTCCACCTCTCTTGCTAAAAATGATAGGCTACCTTAAAAGTCAATATTTGAGTAAAGTAGGCAGATAAATTCCCCAGTTTATCTGGGAAGTATACTAAAGTTTAAACTTAAATTATATTTTCCTTAGAAACCACTTTCGACATTTAAAAATTTCCGTGAAACTATTTTAGTAAATCTAGTCTAAACCTTATTGTAAAAATTTGAAAACATATGGTTGCCATCTTCAGTGGAAGTTCCAAGAAAACTTCAAATAACCTGACCTAATGAAACCATTAAAATTTTTCCAACCATCTTCCATTCTGCTTTTAAGAAAATCTAATAAATAGCAAGAAAACGACTTGATATCAAGAGTTCTAAGTAATGATTCCAATAGAACTGCCCCATTTCCATCACATTTAGTCCATTTTCCTGTAATTTTTACCAGGGCCAGCTTCTTGGGTATGGGCCTTGTGCTGTATGGGACTTGGTTTTATCCATCATTTAATTCTCAGGGCCCGGCACTTAGCAGGCTTTCAATTCTTAATTCTATGGATCCAACCCAGCAATGCAGTTCAACGGGCTGGCCTTGTAGGTCAGTAAAGAAAGAGGTTCCTGCTTCTCGCACCATGGCCTTTGGGCGCCCTGTCAGCTCTTGCTTCCCCACTCCTTGATGGCATTTGGGCCGTTAGTGTAGCTTTCCTGTCACTTGTGGCTAGTAAAAATAAGATGTTCAGGTCAGTGTGACCAGAACTCAAATCCAAACCGTTTTTGTGCCTCGGACATCAGCCCCCTCCGTCCTGAGGGCCATGCTCCATTCTTTAGCTCTCAGTGCCCGGCTTCCTCCTGCACATCGCCCCTCACCTGCCCCATCCCCGTTCTTGGTCAAGACTTGGATCCCTGCAGCCATCCTAGAAATGGATATTTCCCACCCTCCAGAATTCACTTCTGGCACCCGAAGACCTCTGAGAGGCAGAAGACTTACAACCTGACCCCGTTGCCAAGCTACGCCGCCCGCCACACTCGACATGGCCGCCTCCCTGCAAAGCTGTCTTGCAGCCCATCTAGCATTTTGTGGTGCTCTTTCTTTCCCATAGAGCGGGCCTGTTTGTGTAAAGATGCGGCCTCCTCTATGGCAGCGCATGGAGAAGCTGGCCCTGCACCCGAGTTGCATTTCAAACACATCCCGACTCATTAGGCAGCCTCCTCACTCAGCCCCCTGACAGCAGTCTTGCTGGGACTCCTACCGTCTGGGATGTAACAGAAAAAAGTTTGTTGATCCCAATCTAGTATTGCACTTTTCGATTTTTTCAACTGGTATTGGCAATAAAACCCTCTACATATCTTGTGCAGCCAATACCAAGAAAAACATTTTTGCAAATAAGCCAGGTCAGATATTCCCAGACGCCTATAATGCCCAGGTTCTGAAAAAATGTTTTTCAAAAGTGAATTCCTCAAAATTAATTGGAAATGTTTAAATGAACTTTTCCTAAGAATGGAAACATCTGATTTAACATAGTCTTTACAAGGTGAAATTTAGGCACTTAGAGGAAGTAAAAGTACAATGAACATAGATAGCAACGCATAAAACCTACACAACAAGAACTAGAGATAAAAAGAGTCATTGGATTAGCATTGTGAGATGACCAGTGGCTTTTCTTCTTTTCAATTTTTTGTAATGCTATTATCTAATTTACATTGAAAAGATAATTATAAATAGTTGTGGAAACAATGATGAATTTTAAAGACAAGGTAAAACAAATACTTTTTTCTAAAAATCTATAAAATCTAGGAATACAGTTCACTTAGGACATAATTTTGTTTTAGTATATACCTCCTTCTTTGAATGTTTTGAATCATGTGAATATACAACCCATTTTAAAAAATGTATGTCTATATATACACGTGTGTACACAAAAACATATAGATGGCATGTTTATATTGCTCATCCAAATTCCACTGTTCTGTTTTATTCCTTATATTCATAGCCCATGCATCGTATATTGTGGGTTTGAACGAGACCAATAAATGGCAATCCTCTTTGCCAGGTTCCGAAGCACTATAAAATTAAGAAGCAGATAGAAGACTGAAATAAAACGCTAGGTTGGAGGACATGACTTTAATCAGCAGGCAAATTTCCTTCCTAATTAAAAAAAAAAGTCCTGAAATGAGATGAATTCATCTACAGCATCCCATGTAGAACTGAACTGAGTCAGGTATCACCACACACTGGAGTAATATGCAAGATATTGACTACTTTATGACCTGTACCTACCAATCTAAACAGTCCCCAGCTGTAACCAGCACACACACCTGGCAGGCTGTACTTAGTGTAGAGAGTAGCGCAAAAAATGACTGCTATCTGAAGGCAGGCATGCTCGGAAAGAGAAGGGGACCCATGCCCAATTTCTCCTTTCAGCTTACCAATCGAGGGGAAGAGTGAGGGAGAAAGAAGACGAAAACCAGGAGTGTTACCCTAATCACAGAGATGGTAGGAAACAGCACGACTAGAGGATTCCTCTGGAAGGATAGATAAAAATGTAAAACTACTAAAAAAGTATACTAAAGCTTTTAAGAAAATAAACAAGGAGCTATGACAGATACCAACAATGGGACAAATCTTTACATGTTTAAGTTATTTTCAAAATGAGTGCTATGGAATTATTTGTCTTCTTCCCTCCAAATTCATATGTTGAAGCCCTAACCCAAAATGTGACTGTATTTGGAGACTGTATTTGGGCCTATGAGGAGGTAATTATGGCTAAATAAGGACATAAGGGTAGAACCCTGAAAATATGGGATAAGTGTTATCATAAGAAGACACCAGAGAGCTCACTCTTTCCTCCTCCACTTTCTCCTTAACGAAAAAGAGGTCATATGAGCACACAACAATCTGGTGGCACCTGCAAGCCAAAAGAAGAGGCCTCAGAATGAAACCTACCTTGCCAGTACCACGATTT
>NW_011888862.1:4660625-4669724 GCF_000151845.1 Pteropus vampyrus
GTTTCTCTGTTGGGAACTTTTCTCATGGAGAAAGCCACCATCGCTTTGAAGAGATATTCTTCATTTGTATCCCAGGCATACTGAGAGAAAGGTAAAACAGAAAATGTTAATTGAAGAGGCATGAATTAAATAAAAAATGGTTCACTGGATTCTCACTGTGGTCACAGTGGTTTTGGTGCGCCTCTCTCTCGCTCTCTCTCACCTTTTTCATACACCAAAGGCTGGAGACTGATAAATCATGTAACCATAATGTTCAAGATAGAGTTTCTGGGACATTCTATCATTCCAAGCGTGGCGTGTTTCCCATTGCATTATCTTCCTTGGAACGTGCACTATCGGTAGCCAGTCAACAAACAGGACCGTTGGACGTCGCATCGTGGACATACAGTCAGTCTCCTCCTCCCTCTCTCCGCTCCCTCATCAACTGATTTCCCCTCTCAGCTTCCTTCCCTTTATTAATGTCGGTACGATTTTTCTTTTTATTTTCTTAGCTGGAAACTTGAGCGCATGTACAGGTTATGTGCTGAAGTCCTAACCCCAGTACCTCAGAACATAATCACGTTTGGAGATAGAAGTGATTAGGTTAAAATGAGATCAACAGGGTGGGCGCTAATCCAATATGACTGCCGTACTTGTAGGAAAAGATCTGGATACAGACACACACCGAAGGAAAATGTGAAGATACAGGGAGAAAACAATCATCGACAAGCCAAAGAGAAAAGCCTGAGAAAATCCTTCTCTCTGGAACTCAGAAGGAACCGACTGTGATGAAACCTGTTCTTGGATTTCCAGCCTCCAGAACTGAGAGAAGAAAATAAATTGCTGTTGTTTAGGCCTCCCAGTCCGGGGTACTTTGTTAAAGCGGTCCTGGCAAACTAATGGGGCTGACCCCACATTTTAAGTGACTAATCAGGTATAACTAGGGAAAGTTACAAAACAGAGTTTGGTGGTTTAACTTTAAATTCATAATGACCACTCCCAAACTGCCTGAGAATCCCTTAGGTTTCTCCACAAGTTTTCTCTCTCTTGTGGTTCATGATGCCTATTTCAAACCCCCTTCAGGCCGTCCAAGTCTCAGTGCTTTCCTTTACACGTTATTCTCACTAGATACTCTTGTTTCATAATTTATAGATACATCTCAAGTCATCAATTTAAACTCCCCCACCCTCCTGTCACCAAATACAAAACTTCTTCTCCACGGACACACAGACTAACCACGTCCTCCCTGGAAGGGCCAGACGTGGTGTTTCTCCCCGTCGATGGCTGTTCCATCTCTTAGGAACACTTCCCTTCTGCCCTTCTCAGGGTCTAAACAATGTCAGTTTCCTCCCTCTCTTCTGTGTGTTCACTGCTGACTTGATCTCATCCATTGACTTTTAACCACGCTCGACTCTTTCCCATTAAAACAACAGCAAATCCAAATCACGTTACTCCTTCCACCTACTACAGTCTACTTCCCTTCAAGGCCAAAATTCTCAAAGAAGTCGTCCATACTTCTGTCATTATATATGTTCACCATCTACTTCTTAAACCCCTGGATTATCGGCCTTCCAGTTTCGGCACTCCACAAAAATGGCTCTAAAGTTACCAAAGACCTCCATTTTTTTTTTTTAACACAATGATCCTTTTTCAGTCCATATTGCTTGGCTTCTCAACAGCATTTGACACTCTCAAACGCTTTCTTCATCTTGAAGTACTCTCTTTCCTATTGTGATACCAGATTTTCCTGGTGTCCCCCACACCCGCCCCCACCCCCCTTTGCAGATTCACCCTCTTCTACAAGGGTTTCGAGTTTTAGAGAACCTTAAAGCTCTCTGCTAGACCCTCTCCTCTTGGCGCTCTGTACTTTCTCCCCCAGCACTGTCATCTACTCCAGCCTGCCATTAACACCTTAGCACAAATGGCTCAGGAATGTATATCTCAAGCCAGTTCTGTCCTTGCCTGTTTGTCCATAACAGCTCAAACACAGCAAGTCCAAAAAATTAAAGCCTGTTCTTGTCTGTACCCGATTGCCTGACTCAAAAATGGGCCATCGCCCATCTAGATGCATAATTAGAAACAAAAGCTTCATCCTTGACCTTTCCTTCTCCCTTCTTTGTCATACCATCCCTGTGGCTCTCGTATCTCTTCACTACTCTCTCTACCAACACACAGTATTTCAAACAGACGTCACCTCTCACCTACACTACCCCAATCACCTCCTAACTGGTTCCTCCTTCCACCCTGTGGCCAAACTGTCATGACATCTCTCCCATAAACCCCCACTTGCTTTAAAGATGATATCGGAACTCCCTAACACAGCCCACACATTCTCTGACCTGACCCCTCCTGTCTCTCTAAGCTCATCACGTGTCAGGCTCCTCCTCACTCCTCTAGTTCCACACACCTCGGTCCTCCTTCCACCCCTCACTCTCACCAAGTTCCTTTGTGTAACAAGCCTTTGTACATGCTGTTCCCTCTGCCCTTTCTCTTTTATCCCTTGGTTCATGTCTACTCATGTTTTCGGCCTCACAGCAAATGCCAGATACTCAGGACCCTGATGAGGCCAAAGCTCACTTGTACTTCTCCTTCCTGTAATACTTGTCCAGATTCCACATTTGTATTTCGCACACTGAATATTTAATGGACAACCAATTCTCCCACTACTATAAGCTCCACAAAGGCCGGGATGAGCCTGATTTTAGCTGCACTGCATCCCCGCCGTCTAGCATGGTGCTGCCCTCAGAGAGAGCGTGGACTCTGCACCCGGACTGCCTGGGTTCAAATCTTACCTCTGCCACTTGTGGACTTGAGATCCTGAGCAGGTTTCTTGATTTCTTTGAGCCTCTCATGCATCCAATGAGAAGAGGAATACCTGTAATACCTTCCTCAAAGGGCTGTTGCGAGGGCTGCCTGAGCTGATGTGAGCAAAGCACTTAGAAGGGGCCCAGCTAGAAAGTAAACTAGGTTCTCAATAATGTAGGCTGTCATAACGATTATTACTCATTGAGTGGTAGATTAGCCTACAAACAGAGTATCTCTAACCTTCTTTAGCACTCTTTTACTGTTTCTAGCCCGAGGCATCTTAATATCACCTTCTACAAGGGGCAATTTTCACAGACCGCACTGGAAAACTGAAACTAGAATTGTACAGCACCATTTTATTAATTCGACAGTCTTTACTGTTCCTACAGCTCCATGAGCTCCACGAGTGTTTTTTCAAATTCAATTTCATCAGCATGTATTTCATGTTGTTAGTTTAATATTAAAGAAGAATTAAAGAAACTTCACGTCAGAATTTGAAAATTTTATGCTATGAAAGATCTTATGTGTGTGGAACATGACCTCTTCTCAATGACTACAAAACTGAGGCTAACGAAATTCAAATGGCAACAGTGAGGCACAGAGCCCAACCCAGACCTGAGTGCCTGACTCGGGCCCCTTTGCTCCACTGTGCTGGGTTGAAATGTTCGAGTTTGCAAAATTGTATTGTGCAATACAAAACTTCACATATTTTCTAGCATACACTGCAGATTAAATGCTTTAGGCAAAATCATTTTAATGACAATTTCTACTTAAATTGTTTTACTTTAAGAAAATTTCAGACTTGAGGTCTTTAGAAGTAATCTATGCGACTTTAAGATAACTATGCAGAGAGGCTCAATATTAGGGAAATCACAGTGTTATCAGCAAACAAAATGTAAAATGAACACGTAGGTTCTTCACTTACAGCTTTATCTCCCAGAGCTGTTCTGATACTAAGTCTCACTTTAAAAGCATTTTCTGCATCTGCCAAAAAGAAAAAAGAGCAGTATATGATAAAATCTGCCAAAACAGAGCCTGAGAAATCCTAATATTTAATGCGTATCAAATCAACAGAACACAGAAGGGCAATTAAACATCCCCAAAAGTCTTGGAAGTTTAACAGCAATCATTTCCCATGTTTAAAATTTTTCTTTCAAACTCATAAAACAGTCGCAGGCTCAACTTTCAAGTCGCAACATGTCTTGAAAAATAAAGAGGTCTTTCGGTCAAAGACTTGTCATTTAGAAAACTGTTAATCTAGTTTTAAGCTTCAAGGCTACATACCTGGTTGACAGAGTTCAGCGTGAATAGCAGTCATGAGAAAAAAGAAAAGCCACAACATTCTTTCAGAGTGGAAAACACAAGGCGAACTAAGAGAAAAATAATCCACCCTCCACCTAAGGCAGCCTTAGCCATTCTGTGACCGGGATTAGAATATGAGACACAAGCCAGCCACCAGCCAGAAGGCTTAATGATTAACCCCCATCACTTGGGTTAATACTTTGATAGAAGCAGCCCATCTCCTGTCAGTTATTTACGAAAATCTGTGTGGAAAACAGGTTTGTTGTCCTTTACAAACTACCTTGAAAGAATGTTTCTCTGCTGTCTCCAAGGTGGAGGCCTCCCCCACCCCTCTCGTTTGTCCGGGAGAGCTCAGCTCAGGGTGGGGAGTACCCAGTCCTCTCTGGTGGTTTTCCTTGGCATGAGCTTTCCGCCTTTTCACCTTTCCGGGCCCGAAGTATCTGGCTCACAGATAAGCTGGCTTAGTTAGGGCGTCCAGTGTCACTCCTTGCTATCTCTGGCGACCAAAGGCCTTACCTGGCTGCCTCCCCGGGTAAACATCCCAGGAGCTTCCAACTGGAAGGGAGTGGTGTTGGTCAGCCCTGAGGAGTGGCAGTTGTGTAAAATCACAGTTAGCAATATGGAGCAGTACCGCCCAATGGGACATTCTGCGGTGATGGGAATGGCTTGTAGCTGCACTGCGCAGTGTGGTGACCAGTAGACGTAGGTGGCTGTCGAGCCCTTGAAGTGGGGGTAGTGCTGCTGTGAAGCTGGATTTTTGATTAATTTAAGTAGCCACACGAGGCTAGTGAGTACATGGGTCAGTGTCGCTACGGAACAGTCATTAAGAGCTGCTGCCATGAACTAGGTTTGCTGGATTCGTTCTCTCATCCTCGAAACAGCACCTCGCGGCTGCTGGTGTTATAACTGTCATACATAGGAGGAAATCCAGGATCCAGTGTTTAAGGCACTGGGGCAATGCGGGGAGCAGAAGAGGTGTCACTTGACTCCTGTCTCCATCACACTGACCCACACCATGTCTCGGGTCATCTCCGGTAAAAACTGAAACTGCCACGACACCTCAGAGCTGCTCTGGCGTGGCGATGCTGAGTGGAAAAGGACCTTTTCCCTAGCGGGCATTCTGCAGGGGCTGGTAAGGGTCCCCCAGTGGTCCACGTCAGGGCTCTGCTCTCCACGGTGCTGCCTCTTCACGATTCAGTCCCCAGATCCCATCTCGCTGCCTGAAAACCACGAATGGAAAAGTTAGGTTGGGGACCCCTGATGTTAAATAGGAAATTTGGATTTTTAAAGCAACAATGAGAAGAACGTCAACAGTGACACTTCCGCAACACTTTGAGAGTCATGTCATCTACCCCTCCGGGTTAGGGTGATGTCGTATCATGGGTGACCCACTTCTGTTCGCTAACTGCACCTGAGGAAACTTGTCCTCCCCTTCATCTTGGCTGCAAGGGCACAAAGTCAGGAAAAGCTGTATTGGAGGGAGAGGCAGCCAGGAGTCAGCCCAGTCAGCCTAGAAATCTCACTGTTAGGTGAAGTGGACCTTCCCAGGAGGAAGAGCACACATAACTAACCCCAGCAGACGGTCAGACTAGGTGAAGTCATCTTGGGAAATGTTCGACGAGACAAAGTCATCGTGGGAAGGAAAAGCCAACAGATGGAGACTGTATCAAAGCTGATTATTGGCACTGGGGAACAAGGCCACGTTAGAGACATTGAAATCCGTTTCAGCTTTCCCTTAGACTTTGTAAAACTATCAAATGCGGTATTTTTTTTAACTGCACTGAAATGAAAAGAGCTTTAAAAAAAAGTTCCTAGAAAAGTTCCCCAGGGAAAAGTTTTTTAAAAAGTATCTCTTTGCTTTTACTTAATCAGCTGCGACTAGGACTAAAGACAGTAAAATGCTGAATTGTAGTGGAAGCCATTCGTTTGAAAAGAAAATCTCTTCCCTTTTGAATTATGATTGCTCAATGTTTGTTGTCTCAATTTAAAAAATAGAAGTTCCATACAGAAAATACAGACAAGCAAAAAGAGAAAAGTACAAAATAGCCATAATTCCGCCTGCACGGAGAAACAACGTTAACATATTTTAATAGTTGAAACACACCCTCTTTAGCCTTGGATCTTCTCGTGTGTTCTTGTGTGATGTTGCTGTTGTTTTGTCTCAGTGCAGCAGCACTGTCAGAACAGGGTGACGTAATAGGAATGATGTGGACCTTGTCTTCTTCCTCACACTATTGGGAATGCCGCTTTTCTAGAGTCTGGTCACTTTGAATTCTTTTTACCAATAACTCATGTTGAATTTTATGAACTGCCTTTTCAGCATGTCTCAATATGATACTAGAGTTTTTACCGTTTGGCACAATATATTAATGAATTTCTCTACATCGATCCTTTAAACTCAGTCTGATGATTTCTTAACATGCTTCTGGAATTAATTGCTCTTTCCCCTTAGGTTTCTAAACCTATTTTCATAGAAAATATCATGTAGGTTCCTTTTCAAGTGCTGATTCTTGAAGTTGATTTTCTCTTGCTTGTATTACCATCTTGAAAATGGTATAGAAGGATTTCTAACACTGTCTATGTTTACAAATACTTTAAAATGCAGAAGAAATTAAAAATGCAGAGTTGAATCTGAACCATACATGTTTCAGGGGAGAGCACTTTCAAAACTTTAATTTCCTATATTGTCATTTATTGCAGGTTTCATATTTCTTTCTGAGTCCATTTTGGCTATTTATAATTTCCAAGAAAATCATTCATCTCATTAAGATTTTCCAGTATTCTCATGGACTTTATACACTATTTCTCATAAACTGTCTACATGCATTGCTTACATCCTCTTTGTATTTTCTAGTGTGTATGTTTTTTTGTATGTTTTTTTTCTCATTTTCCATGATCTTGCCAGAGGTTTATCTACTTTTGTTGTTTTTTTTTAATTAAAAAAAAAAGCTCTTGGGTTTAATTTTCAATTCTTTTCTTTCTGCTTTGTAATTTGTCAATCTTATTTACATTTATTAAGTCCTTACTTCTGTTGTCCTTACAGTGCTTTTCTTGTTCTTTTTAAAACTCTTGAGCTGGCTAATAGGCTTATTTATTTTTAATCTTTTTCAGCTAATAATCCAAATTTCTGTGGATATGAATTTTCCTTGGAGTACTGTTCTGGCACATGACATAGGAAGTATAGATGTACAGTCATCTCATTCTTTTCTAAATAGTTTATAATTAGTTTTACTTTTTCTATATTTCATTCAGTATTTGCTTAGAAAGCTATCTGACACTCACAAAAGAAACAGCAGCCTCAAATGGAATAATTAAAAATACCAACTTTCAGAGGCTCTGTCAAGTGAATAGAAAATGTATAAAGTAAGACATTGACTTAAAATGAAGTCTCTTTCAAGGTATGGATCACTTCAAACATGCTAAAAATGATTTCATAAAGGGCTTAACAGCTCAATAAATAGGTGGAACACAGAACTAGATATGATTGTTCTTGCCTCTTCATATACTGTCTTTACCTTTTTATACTCTTCAAAATATTACGCAAACTTAGTCTTCGCACAATTTTAAGTATTAAACCTCCAGAGAATTCATATTAAACTTGCTTCATACGATGCTCATTTCAGCAATTCCACATAGAGGATCCTAATAACTTATTAGTAATGGTGGTAATGGTTGACAAATAAAGCAGTTTCAATCATTCTGAATGTTACTATTGATTTCCAATGTTAAAAGTTTAGAGAACGTAAGTAAAAGTTGAGATTACTGTCGCCATGAGCAATAATAAAAGGCAGCTACTCTCCTGAGGCAGGAGAAAGAAACTGATTTCTCCATGTTTTCTCGTGCTTCACAACACCATTGAAAAGCAGTTTCTTGGCACATAACTATTGACCTACTGCTCTGGAGGGTAAATTAAATATGAGATCACATGAAAAGAAAACATGTGGGTCTTTTTTTTATTATTATCCATATGAGACTCTTTTTAAAGTTCATTAGGGCTATAAAAGCATGTGGGCACATGTATGCTCCATTTACCTCCAATATAACAAGAGGTAGGGAGAACCAATGTTGATTTTAAATTTTGACCCTGATTACTGTTTCATTGTTACAAACAGGTATTTCATAAACCTAAAACACCTAAAACTAGTAAAATGGGAAACCATTTCAAAGGTAACTTTACATTTTTATTGGGTTTGGGGAAATGTATCTAGCTGCAACACATCAAAAGAAATCAAACCTTTAACAGCTGAACATGTAAATTTTTATAAGATAAAAACCTTATACTTTTTAAACAGCTCCACTCATTTTCTAGAAGTTGTAGAATTTTGAATGTCATCCTTCATCATTTAATATACTGTAAAATCAACAATGTCAAGATATTTATACTTGTTAGTCTAATACTTTTCCAGATAATTATGGAAAAATGATTTTACTCTCTGTAAACTGTCAGTAGTAAAATACATGGGAAGATAAAGTACTTTTTGTCTATCGTGAAAAATACTATATTTTAACTCAGTGGTTCTCAATGAGGGGTGGGGTAGGTTTTTCCTCCAGAAGACATTTTAGCAATGTCTGGAGACATTTTTTTTGTTGTCACAACTGGGGGAGGGGTGCTACTGGCATCTAGTGGGTAGACACTAGCGGTGCTGCTGAATATCCTACCAACTTTAGAAACATCATTTAGGCCTTTATCTGGTACCTTTTCTCTCTTGTATTTGGGTTAATGGAAATAACCCACAAAAGGAAGGGTAGGAGATAAAAGGGAACCAAATGCGTGTTTGTGTGTATGTAAAATCAAGCATAAGATTTTAATGTCATTTGTTCCATATTCTGAAATTACTGAAATAAACTCATTTATCTTTTAATTAAAATGCCTAATGATAAAGAATAATTGCCTGGTTGCTGGAATAAGTCCAACAGCCCTTGATTAATAAGTACAGGCACATCAAAAACTGTCACTGAATGACATTTCTACCTTCTATTGACCTTCTTCTCTTTGTCATTTACACTGAAGCC
>NW_011888862.1:4669774-4677249 GCF_000151845.1 Pteropus vampyrus
TTCAGTATTTGCTTAGAAAGCTATCTGACACTCACAAAAGAAACAGCAGCCTCAAATGGAATAATTAAAAATACCAACTTTCAGAGGCTCTGTCAAGTGAATAGAAAATGTATAAAGTAAGACATTGACTTAAAATGAAGTCTCTTTCAAGGTATGGATCACTTCAAACATGCTAAAAATGATTTCATAAAGGGCTTAACAGCTCAATAAATAGGTGGAACACAGAACTAGATATGATTGTTCTTGCCTCTTCATATACTGTCTTTACCTTTTTATACTCTTCAAAATATTACGCAAACTTAGTCTTCGCACAATTTTAAGTATTAAACCTCCAGAGAATTCATATCAAACTTGCTTCATACGATGCTCATTTCAGCAATTCCACATAGAGGATCCTAATAACTTATTAGTAATGGTGGTAATGGTTGACAAATAAAGCAGTTTCAATCATTCTGAATGTTACTATTGATTTCCAATGTTAAAAGTTTAGAGAACGTAAGTAAAAGTTGAGATTACTGTCGCCATGAGCAATAATAAAAGGCAGCTACTCTCCTGAGGCAGGAGAAAGAAACTGATTTCTCCATGTTTTCTCGTGCTTCACAACACCATTGAAAAGCAGTTTCTTGGCACATAACTATTGACCTACTGCTCTGGAGGGTAAATTAAATATGAGATCACATGAAAAGAAAACATGTGGGTCTTTTTTTTATTATTATCCATATGAGACTCTTTTTAAAGTTCATTAGGGCTATAAAAGCATGTGGGCACATGTATGCTCCATTTACCTCCAATATAACAAGAGGTAGGGAGAACCAATGTTGATTTTAAATTTTGACCCTGATTACTGTTTCATTGTTACAAACAGGTATTTCATAAACCTAAAACACCTAAAACTAGTAAAATGGGAAACCATTTCAAAGGTAACTTTACATTTTTATTGGGTTTGGGGAAATGTATCTAGCTGCAACACATCAAAAGAAATCAAACCTTTAACAGCTGAACATGTAAATTTTTATAAGATAAAAACCTTATACTTTTTAAACAGCTCCACTCATTTTCTAGAAGTTGTAGAATTTTGAATGTCATCCTTCATCATTTAATATACTGTAAAATCAACAATGTCAAGATATTTATACTTGTTAGTCTAATACTTTTCCAGATAATTATGGAAAAATGATTTTACTCTCTGTAAACTGTCAGTAGTAAAATACATGGGAAGATAAAGTACTTTTTGTCTATCGTGAAAAATACTATATTTTAACTCAGTGGTTCTCAATGAGGGGTGGGGTAGGTTTTTCCTCCAGAAGACATTTTAGCAATGTCTGGAGACATTTTTTTTGTTGTCACAACTGGGGGAGGGGTGCTACTGGCATCTAGTGGGTAGACACTAGCGGTGCTGCTGAATATCCTACCAACTTTAGAAACATCATTTAGGCCTTTATCTGGTACCTTTTCTCTCTTGTATTTGGGTTAATGGAAATAACCCACAAAAGGAAGGGTAGGAGATAAAAGGGAACCAAATGCGTGTTTGTGTGTATGTAAAATCAAGCATAAGATTTTAATGTCATTTGTTCCATATTCTGAAATTACTGAAATAAACTCATTTATCTTTTAATTAAAATGCCTAATGATAAAGAATAATTGCCTGGTTGCTGGAATAAGTCCAACAGCCCTTGATTAATAAGTACAGGCACATCAAAAACTGTCACTGAATGACATTTCTACCTTCTATTGACCTTCTTCTCTTTGTCATTTACACTGAAGCCATTTCCACATTGAAATCTTCATTAGCACGCCAGTGCCTATGTCACAGATTCCAAACTCTCTGACCTGTAAGATCTGAACCTAATTTGGGCTTTTCAGATGTATGTACACTAATACTGCCTCCCCATCCTCCTCTGAGCCATTCTGCCAGCTAGTCTCTGCAAGTGGGCCATGTCCTACCTCTGTTCTTTGTGTGTTTGTTTTCACACTATTTCCTTAACTGCAATACTGTGAGCTTTCTCTCTTTTTCCTCTTTAATTGCCCCTGCCCCCACACTACGGATGTTGCCGTCTCCCCTTAAGTACTGGATCTCTGAAGGCGGGGCGTCTCCTCCCACACGCTCTCAGTGTGCACCTGGGGCCTGGCGCACCCAGGGTATGGTCCGTGGCTCCACCTAGGAGGTCACGAACCCAGGACCTTCTGCATGTAAAGCAGACGTGCTAACCACTACACTATGGAGCCACCCTCTTTTCTTCTTCTTTTTTTCTTTTTTTACCTTTAAACATCTTAGCCATTGTTACAGGTCTAGCTCAACTATCATCTCCTTTGAGAAATCTCTTCTTTTGCTTTTTTAATAGATTTTAATTTATTGTAGACTTGTACAATCTACTAACTTTTAATTCTCTCCTTCTCCTGTGTTCTCATAGCACTGTGTTCACATTGATACATGCACCTATTGCTAACATGATTTACTTTTGTGTCCTACACATTTTAAGTTCCTGGAGGGCAGGGACTATATTTGGTTCAACTCAGCATTTCTCGTGGCTCGTGAATATTTGATAATTTAATAAAAATGAATTGACTTATATGAATTATAAACTGACATTCTAAGAAGA
The DNA here is from genome assembly GCF_000151845.1 of Pteropus vampyrus. NCBI lineage: Eukaryota > Metazoa > Chordata > Mammalia > Chiroptera > Pteropodidae > Pteropus > Pteropus vampyrus. The sequence continues at coordinate 4,672,375 of NW_011888862.1, forward strand.
TTGAGACTGTGGAAATGAAGCATTATGAGGTACACTGCAATTTTTTTACATTCCTAGACAGAGTAAAACAACTAGTATCTTTGATAAACAAGGAATCTGGGGCTTTGACATATTTTGTCTCCACTCCCATACCTTATGGCTCGTTTAAGATGAAAAAAAAAATTCTGAAGCTACAGTATTCAGAAGGCTCATCAAATTTTGTAGGTTAATCAAAAGCCATAACCATTGTGACCTTCGTCTCTTTTTTCACACGGTAGCATTTTTCTAGTTCAGAGAAAGTTAATCACTACTGTTTGGAAATAAAGATTAATTCAGACAAACTGAGTGAATGTAATCCTGCCAACCTAATATTTTTCAGGCAGGAATTTAAAGAACAGTTTCTTAAATGGAATGCACGTTTGTTCATCTCCATGTCTCATCTTGTGCATGAAGACCAAGACATTAAAATGAATCCCATGCAGGAAAAGCAAGACTTCATTGACATTTCTTCCCAGATTTTAAATTCTTTACAATGTTGTCTGACTGTTATATAAAGAGTTTTCTCATAGTTTTGGCAAGTCATGACTTTTTTCTAGGCTAAAATTATTGCGGCCATGCTCTATGGAGTAGGATTTTCCATCTTTAATCTTCTATTTGGCTGCCCGTTAGTGTCACCCAGTCACATTTAGCCTTGCCTATAGGTACTTCCTTTGCCGATCCCTATAAAGAGGTGGAGGGGCCATTGAGTTGTATATCTTTTAGGTTAGACACTTTCATTTTCATAACAGAATCTTAAACTAACCTCACTCTGGTTGACATACAAAGTATATGAATTACTCAATATGTCAAAGTTTCTGCCCTTAAGTTTGTGCCAGCAACAATGACCTTGATCCTTCTGTTGTATGAAAACCATCAAAAGCTTGCAGTAAAAAATGTTTAAAAGACACACATGCAAGACCTCTATTACTACAAGTCAGAGATGCCAGATAGGTTGTCGCAGCCACTCATCCATCCACACCCGCTACAGGTATTATTACTCTACTACAGGACTCTTTCACAAAACTTCTAGTTATTCAGTCAGTTGACATGTGAGTTGAAACTTACTTGCCATCATGGGGATCTAAATGCTGCCGTAAATAAAGCCATACCATTGAGGGCCTGTGATCTCAAACGACCAGGCAAGTTTGGGCGGTTCATAGAATTGATTTAATGCTCCGTGCTTTGTGACTGTGACAACGGTTTACATTGAGGGAATCTATTTGAAACTTCTTATGACTTTGTTTCCTACTTTGGTCACATTATCATCATGATGAGGAATCAGGATTTCCCTTGGGACTAAAAGTCAAGAAAAACTGTAGGAGGGACCTGCAGGGCGTTACGCTAAGTGAAAAAAGTCAGAGAAAGACAAATACCACATGATGTCACTTATATGTGAAATCTTAAAAAACTGACAAAAACAAAAAAAAACTAAACTCATAGATACAGACAGAGAGCAGCTTGGCGACTGCTAGAGGCAAGTGGTTGAGGGATGGGGGGAGTGGTGGTGGTGAAGTAAGTCAAAAGGTACAAACTTCCAGTTGTACAATAAATGTCATGGGGATGTAATAATGGACAGCGTAACTATATTTAATAATACTGTATTTTATATTTGCAAGTTGTTGAGAGTAAATCTTAAAAGTTCTCATCACAAGGAAAAAACTATGTGTAGTGATGTATGTTAACTAGACTTATTGCAGTGATCATTTTGACAAATATACAAATATTGAATCATCATACTGTACACCTGAAACTGTTACATGTCATTCGTAAAAAAAAAAAAAAAAGGCCAGCACTTACCAAGTCCTTTTCCACATATTAACTAACCCTTGTACCACACCTTCTTTAACTTTCTCATCAATTCTGGCCCCTTCCAAACCCAAGTAGGGGGAACTTCAGGCTGTAGGCAACTTGGGGTTTGTCTTATTCATCACCGGAACATAGTACTGCATAAATACTATTTAAATGAATAACTGAATGGTTAATGGAGAGTGCCTAAGAAAAGTCATTTGAAGGACAAATCAGGAAGTAGAAGAGTGTGCTTACTACCTACCACTTACGGTCTGCTGAGGGACTGCTAGGAACACAGTTCTCGAAAGTACCCAGTTATGTTTTCTATAGGATTCTGCTCACAGTTGTGCTGTCTGGAGGTGGGAGAAATACGAAAAAAGTCAGTTTTTAGACGAGGACTTAGGATCCGCAGGCTTGTTCCATTTATAAATGCTACCGACATCCAGCTCTGAGACCAGGAAAGTCTATTCTGGAAACTTGTGGGCCCCGCCAGCTCTTCCGCAGCTTCCCAAGGACAGGCTCCGCCAGCGGAGGGAGAGCGGGAGGCGTGGACCTGGCCAGAGTGGAACCAAAAGTGGGTGGCGTGGGAACCCCAGGGAGCAGCCAACACGGAGTGCAGGAAAATGCGCAGGCGCGGAGTAAGCGTGGCCAATGGGTCTTGCCCTGTGGCAGCGGCAGAGCGTCAGAATTGATCAGAACAAACGGGCGTGGAATTCAGGAAGGAAAGAATGTGACGCGGCCTGAGGGGCGGGGCCTGGAACCGTGAGAAGGAGCGCAGGGGATGGCAATGTCCGGAGAGGCGTGGCCGAGGTGTAGCCCAGAGCCGTGATCTGACAAAGTGGGACTTAGTCGGCGCGTGGCCGCTTATAAGGGCTTGACAAAGTTGGTAGAAATTGCGGGAGTGGCGCGCTCAGGCAGAGGAATTACCAGAGTTAAAAGCAAGGACGTGGGCACGAAGGAGAGACGTGGATTCAGAGGAACGAGGGTGGCCCGGGGAAACAACAGGGAAGCGAAAGGACTCACGGCAGTGGACACCGATGGAGAGGCGGAGCCACGGAGCAGCGTACGGACGCAAAAGACGTAACAGGAGGGGGCGTGGTCGTAGTCCACATACGTACTGCGAACGTGTGGGCGCTGCCCGTGCGTGGGGCGTGGCTTTGCCGCTCTGAGGGACGCCCAGAAGACGGTCTAGCCGGAAAATGGGTTGGGCCCAGGCTTCGGAGGGCAGGGGCGGGACCAAGCTAGCGCGCAGGTGCGTGACCGCCGCTGGAGGCCCGGAGAGACGGCAGCAGAGTTGCCACTGGGGACCGTGGCCGGGGCGGGGCATTCGGATTGTTGCAGACTTGGGTCGGGCCAACGGGGGCGTGACGTGCATGAGTGAAGTGACGTGACTCGGCGTGACGACGTAGCAAGACGGAGGGGGCGTAACCAAGATGGCCGCGCGCATGAACCTCTGATTTCGGTAACGGGTGGAGGAGTTCTCGTTCTGGGTAAGGTCCGGCGGGTATATGGAGTGCGGGAGGCAGGAGGGCTTATGTTACCAGAGGGAACAGGGACCCTCCCCTACACACGGCCACGCGATGCGATGGGTACCGGAGCCGAGACAGCTGTCGGCCCGGCGAGGACGGCCACAGTCCAGGCGTCACTTCAATGAAGAATGGTGGGGAGGGGGCAGGAAGTCGCCCCTTCCCTACTCTACCCCTATTTCTCCATTCTAGGGTTCACTAGACATCTACAGCTCCTTAGGGCTCTGTCCATCTAAAGGTAGAATAGCTGTCTCAAGTAATTTGACAGCTGAGGGGGTTGCAGTTCCAGAAACCAAGACGCAGCAAGCTGGGACTCAAACCTGTATTGTTGATCTCTCTCCTGACAATGCCAGACGCAATGGACAGATTCAAAGCCACCCTCCGGGCAGGAGGTCAGCAGCATACCTGTGCCATGTAGACAGCTCAGAGCCTTCTCTACTCCACAAATCTTTCTTCTATTCTTTTTCTTTTCTGCCCCGCTTGGGAGCTGGAGGGAAAAACCCTACAAAATACGAACGTCGTTGGTGGCTATGATTGTTTGTGGCATGAGTTTAAAGCTACTGCTCTGAGGATGCCGGAACTAGTTATTTATCAGTGTAATTGCCTCTCGTTAGTTTTGCTGAGAAAGTTTGAGAAATATGGGGAGATAACGAAGCTGTGTACACCTTAATTTGGGTAGGATTTAATCTCTGTCAGACATTGAAAACCACATTACTTCATGTTTTCCTTTTATCCTTTATTAACAATCTCATCATCTCCATTTTGCTATTTAAAAGTCTTACTGGAACATGGAGATAAGTCAGAAATCTCTGGTGAGAAAACCTGCCCCACACCCTACCCATAAGCTGCACCTGCACATTCCACAGACAGGTCACTGTTCTCAGCCTGCATTGGAGTCTACAGTAAACTGAGGTTAACCCGACTTACCCTCCTTTTTGGCCTCCGGTAAAGAACTGCAGTGTTCTTGAATGTTTTGGAAGTGAAAACCTTTCAGCTTTCTAGGGCTTTCCTCTTTCATTCAGAAATTGTAAACTCGGTACTAGGACTGAAATTCACCTGAAGGCCCAAAGCAGCAACGGTGAGTAGGAATTATCTAGGCACGAGGGAGGGAGAGTCATCCAGGGAAAAAGGAGTATCTGCCCCGGCTGGAGAGAGGATCCACAGTTGAACGAATTAAAGTCCATGTGGCTGGTGTTCAGGCTGGAGCTGGAAGTGGACGTGACAGACAGCAAATGAGCCTATCATCCTCGAGTGATCACTGAGCTTGAGGAACTAGAGTGGATAAACTATGGACGCTCATTTATATCCACTCCTCGCCCCGATGTTGACTAATACTCAGTGTTTCGTCCTCCTCACAGGTTGCCACATGATCGTCGGTTTCTACTGTTACAGCTGTTCCTCCTCTATCCTCCTGCCTCTAGGTTATTAGGTTCCTGCAAGTTCTTTGAGAACTGATCAACACTTCAAGCCAAAGATGGCGGTGATGAATAGCCTAAGAGCCATCCTTCAAGCTTCTCCATGCAGATTGCTGTGGAGAAGGTTC
>NW_011888862.1:4679754-4682030 GCF_000151845.1 Pteropus vampyrus
TAATGAAATATCATCCAGAATGGAAATGGTACAGATTTGTTATTATTCCAGTGATTCTTAATGTCATGATCTCCTTACTTTTAGAAGGAAGAGAAACATTTCTTTTTAGGAGAATTTGGAGTAGAATAGCACTGTATAAAATGCAGCCGCTAGCCCTAATGCGTATTTGCATGTAAATATAAATTTTTAAAAATTTTATGGCCAAACGTGGCTGGCACTCATCATCTTGGCAATGAACACCATCAGAGAAAGTTCTATTTGACAGCACTGGTCTGTATTGTAACTGAACCGTTAGGAAGTTGTTCTGTTATTTCTCCAATTAATTGTGAAGAACACAAATAAAGCCTGGCGAACAATAGTACAGTAAGTCCTCACTGAACATCCTAGAAAGGCTCTTGGAATCGGTGACTAGCCACACTAGCCACTTTTACTATAGTTTAATTAATATAAACAAGAGTTAAGTTCCTGTGGCATAGTCCGTGTATCAATTAGCCTGTGGTAAAGCTGGTTCCCTTACAGGTCCTTTTGCTCAAAGTCAGCAGTTTCCAAGAAGCTATCTGCTCTGTTAAGTGAGGGCTTAACTGTACTAAAAAGTTTGTTTTGCAGTATCTTCTTCACAAAGAATTCTGTTAATCCCCAGATAGGATAGACAAGGACACCCAGACTGTGTCTTCTTTCATTTATCTTTCAGACAGTTATGAGAATGAATGGACTGGTTATGAGCCCCTCAGGATTATATTAAGGAACTGGGAGGGGGAGGTATCTGCAGGTACAAGGAACTAACCCATAGCGCTGAACTCACCCCCAGGAAATGTGGGCTCCAGTCTTCTGCACTGACGACTGCGTGTGTGTGCTGTGGGTAACACGGCTCAGCACCAAGGTGCTTATTACGCCCTTACACCCGATGGTCTATCAAGGCAATTTATGATCTGTGATCATCCTCAAACAAGTCACTGCAGTAAGCCCTAGGCCTGCTAGGGTGGACTTCAATTAGAAGAGGAACTAGCAAGTCTCAAGATAAAGGAGAGTGTACAGGGCAAGGCTGGGGAGAAAAAGGTAACAAGCATATAGAGTAACGCTGTCCAGAAGATATAATGCCAGCCACATAGAAACCTAAATACAAATCAAGTGTTTCTGATGAAAATTTAGCATCCAAATTGATGTGTCCTGTACGCGTAAGATACACAACAGATTTTTAAGACTTAATATGGAAAAAAGCACAAACTTTCAATTTTTCATATTGATTTCACGTTGAAAAGGCAATATTTTGAATGTACTAGGTGAAAAAATATTTTATAAAAATTAATTTCACTTTTGTTTTTAAACCTTTTAAATGTGCCTCCTGGAAACTTTAAAATTATCCATGTGGTTAGGATTCCATTTCTATTTTTAAGTACTGGTATAAAAGGATAAAGGCAATTAACCTTAAATAAATAATGATTAAAACATGAGGTTAGTAGAGAATGCATTTTCAAAGGAATAAAAAGATAAAGGCAACAACTATGGAAAACGAACATGAAAAGGAACTAATATTTATGAGTGCTGTGTGACTGTACACTTGCGAAGTGCTTCATTTATTTTCCTAAGAGGTCTCTGATAGTGATATTATTCTCTCCATTTTTCAATCAAAGAAAGTGAAACCCAAGGAGGTTAAGTCACACAACTAGCAACTGGAGAACCGGATCGAAAATCTGGGGACCACACTGTTCACAGGCCTCTGAGCTCCTGCAGGCTCCACGAATGCAGGCCTCCCGCCAGCTCCCTGCTTTGGCCCACTCTGGAGGCTGAGTGTTTTAAGGGGGCCCAGGATTTGACATAATCAGGTATGGTAAGGCACACAGACGTGGAAATAATGGTCATGACCGGTGGATTTTATTATACTCACAGACGCCTAAAAACAAGAGGCGCGGTTCGTCATGCAGGGCACAGGGGAGAGCACCAGGATGGGCGGAAGGCAGAGAGCGTGAGGGGAAGACACGGACAGAACCTTTCTTGTGGTTTCTGCGGAAAGGAATGGGGGAGGCAGCGTAAGCGGGTTTAGGGGCGACTACTTTGGATTGTTTCAGTGGGCTCTGGGTCAGAGGCTGTCCCTAGCTGTCTGGTACCTGGCCCTGGGGTTATTAGGACAAGGATTCCTGGCCCAGAATGAAAGGACCCTAAAAAAAGAGGGGATTGAAGTCTGGGCTCTGGATTGGATGGTTTGCAAATGAAAGGTGGGCTCCCAGTTTTTTGTTCTCTCTAGGAATCAGCTAACCCTAGGAGGGGCAGCCTCTCTA
>NW_011888862.1:4683975-4688110 GCF_000151845.1 Pteropus vampyrus
AATGTGCTCATGTCTTGATCTGGGTGTGAATTAGGAAACACTTCAGATTAACCAGAGAGAGGCGTTAAAACAGAGAAAAACATAACCTTTTTACTTTCATTCTTGACAGTGACATATGTTTTACTATACATGCAATGAGAAGAATCTCTATAAAAATTAAGACTTTTAAATGGAAAAATGAAGGCTGTAAATAGCTGGATTTAAAACCCTATAATTTCCTTTTTACCGTGGAATCTCAGGGTAAAGATAGAACCCAACAATGCCTATATAGAAATTTTATTCTAAGAGTTTAGACTTGGTATATGTTTTTACTTTAGAAACTAAGTTTAAGTGGTGGTTAATACATCAACACACAAAACCCTGTTTAATAAACATCTACAATAATAACTGTTTTACTTGTTTATATTGGATTTTTATTGGTTAAAATTTTTTCACAAGATCAAAAGCTTCTAAATTCTATGTTTCGAAGCCGAGGTAACAATGAAACCAAAACCCATCAAATATTGTGATCCCTTCTGCTCAAAAAAGTAGACAATAAGCCAATATCTCTCAAAAATATTTCAGAAAAAAATAAAGCTAAATAAAATATTAGGGACAGAAGCCAACAGTACATCAGAAGAAATATATACTTTGTCCAAATGTAGAATGTTTTTCAGTATTCCAAGGATGGTTCAATATTAAGAATGATATGGTTGTGATTAATATACTTCAGCCCATCAGCAAATCTCATGGGAAAACTCACATTTTCATTTCCTTAGATTCCTAAAATACATTTGACAAAATTTGTCATCTTTTTTAAATTTAATAAAATGCAAACAAAAGGAGAATTCTCTCACTTGATAAAATAGATTAATCTCAGCTCAAAAGTAAATAGTATGCCTCATGTGGAAATGGTTTCTACTAACTCCACTGTTATTGGCATATTAAATATTAAATTCTGGTAGTAGCCAATAAAGTTAGACCAAAAGAGATAAAGGAAATTAAAGAAACAATTAGTGGAGTACCAGATTTATAGAAATCAATTCCTTTGACATATGTAAATCACAATTCGAAGATGTAATGGAAGAAAGAGCCCTACTTATAATAGAAACTAACAAATTAAAATACCTTAGAATGAACACAAAATGTCAACAAGAAAACTCTAAAACATTTCTAAGGGACAATAAACTCAAATTAATAAAATTGATACCATGTTATTGAATAGGAAGACATAAAGATACCTTTGATATCAATCCCTCCTAATCGTTATTCTCCATGAATTATTTATTCTCCATAAATTTTATGCGGGCCCAATAAATATACCAGTTGCTATGTGGTGGGGGGCTGTACTGTAGTAGGATGTTTAGGAGCATTCCTTGTGTCTCTACCCACTGTATGCCAGTAGACCCCCAAGCAGTGACAACCAAAAATGTCTCCAGACATTTCTTTAACGTGCATTGCAAACTCAACTCTGTTTGAGCACCACTGATGTATGCTAATCTCCAAAATCAACTAACTAATGAAATCCATTAATCCTCTCAGTGCTTGAAAAGAAGAAACAGACATCTTCAATTAATTAACATGTCGATTTGCATATGGGTGATTCACTTATGCCTGTAGCTCACCAGCAGAGGACTGACTGGTTCCTTGGAGAGTCATTAGCCTCAAACCAGAATGACACCCACTGGGTTACATTGTAGATAGGATGTGGGAAATACTGTAAACATTAGAAAAATTACATTATAAGCAATCTATACCCAGTGGCATTAGACTATTCACTCTGATGCAATTACTACCTTAGGAGATATGTTAGCTATGTATGAAGAGTCATTTCATTCATGAAAATTGTCCTAAGAAAATTATAGTAACTTTTCTGTTTTCAAAATCATATACCTGGAGATCATTCCTTAAATAAGGATTCAGCCAAAAAAGGTGGGAAAAAGTCATCTGTGAGGGTACAGTGTTAAGAGTCTCATTACCTGCACCCACTGGCTCCCACACCCCTATGTCTCAAAACATTTGGTTTGGTGTCTCACCCCAGAAACCTGGTGTTTCTTCATTAAGCTCTATCTGGTGTCATCACCTTCGGCTGTCCACCTCTCAGATCTGGATGGAACGTGTAGCCCACTCTTGGATTTGACCGATTGCGGGCTTCTGCTTTCTGTTCATCTCCCATCCCATCTCTGGGATCAGCCCAGTGCCTTCTTCATGTGCTTTTGAGGGAAATTTTCACAAAGAGAGATTGATTCACACTACTTTAAACCAGCCTCCAAGCCTAAGTGCTATAATCACTTCCCAGAGCTTTCGCTTTGTTTTTGAACATCAGTGTTTTCAGCTATTAGTGAAAATGTGCATGGCTCCCTTTACTCCAACATGACGAGCAGAAATGAAAGGAGAGACGTGGCATTGGTGTTCAGAGACAACATGATCTACCTGTGAATGGATGAAGATTGAAAATACAAGTCCACAAGAAACCAAAGTTGTCGGTGCTGATGAAGAGGAATTTTCACTCAAAAGGCTAATCAGCTCTTTGTTCTGCTTCTGTAGATATGCTTGCTGCATAGGCTTTACTCGAAATTAACTAAAGACTCATCTTCCCTTTTGCTTGTTGTGTCTAAGCAACAAATGTTAACTGTCTGTACCCCCTCCCAACTCTCCAGTTTTGTAACTCTTTGTAACTGCCTGCAACCCATAGCAACTATTGGGCTTTTGTAACCGTCTGAGGACAAATTAAGCAATCAGTCCATGCCAAATAAGTTCTATATAAGGAATATAGCAATCGAGCTCAGGCCCAGATTTGCAGAGCACTAGCTCCTATGGGACCACCAGTGTAATAAACCTGAGTTCTCCAACTCTCCGGAGTGCTGCTTCGCTCTCGCCTGATCTGATTTCTGAAACATTTTGCAAAACTAAAAGAAAATCCTCACTGCTTTCAGCATTTGCTTAAGACTAAAATTGCAAAACGTACCCTAGCAACCATTCTAGAAAATAAAACAAATCCCCTTTATCAATAAAAATAAATTCGTTTTCCTTAAAAGAGCATTCCTTAAAAGTGTATTGTGTGCATTTTTAGAATAATGAATGAAAGTGCACTTCTGTCAATGTTCTGTACTTCTAAGAACCTAGTGGAAATTGTTATATTTTCTCTCTCTAAACTTCAACTACAGACGTGAAAGCGCTCCTAGGCCCCTCTGCCCGGAGCTCCATGCTGGCACAGCAGGAAGCTGGAGGTTCCCCTCGCCTCAAGAGCAGGGGGCATCTGGTGAGGTGCCGGTGGGCGTGGGGCGCTGGCCTGGCGCGTGTACAACCCAGTGCCCGGACAGTTCCAGTGCGCAGTCGCCCCTCCTCCTGACCTTGCGCACAGACGCCCCACGCGCTGTCCTTGTACCTGGAAGTCCCACCGGCTGACCTTGCGCGCGGACGCGACACTCGCTGTCCTTGCGCCCAAACGACCCACGCGCTGTCCTTGCGCCCAAACGACCCACGCGCTGTCCTTGCGCCCAAACGACCCACGCGCTGTCCTTGCATCCGGACGCCCCACGCGCCGTCCTTGCGCCGGAATAGCAACGGTAAGTCTACCCCTGCACACTTCGCGTCCGCACACAGCAGGACTGTCTGGGAGCCGAGTCCCCCTTGAAGGTCCCGCTCCTGCCGCACCGCGATCATGGGCAGCTACCTGAGCAGAGGCAAGGCCACGCTGCCGCCCTCCACTGGGGCGCGCCAGTCCCCACCACCCAGGCCTGCCCGCCACCAGCGGGGCTGCGATCAGTGCCGAGACACTCACGTCCACCTGAAATGCAAGGTCTGCAACCAGCCCCTGCCCACCACGCCGCCCGGCCAGAACTACACCCGGGGCCGCAGGGCGATGGTGCCCGAGGCTTGGAGGCGCTTTCCCAGCAGGCCGCCTCTCTGGTCCTTCACGGGGCCCGATTTTTCCAGCAACGAGAAGGCTTTCATGAGGCAGTGGCTCCGGAATGCCCGCAACCCCCAGCGCATCCGCAGCCCGGTGATCGTGACGATCGCCCCTCCCGAGCGCAAAGGGAGCCTCTACAGGTGTGCACCCGTCCAGGAGCTCCCAGACCCCTGTGCCAGGGAGACCGTGCTGAAGGCCCTCAGCCAGTGCAAGAAAGGAAGGAAGAAGTTCGACGGGCCACTC
>NW_011888862.1:4690555-4692833 GCF_000151845.1 Pteropus vampyrus
TGGCTTGAGAGCCAGGGTGTTACGCATGCTTCATTCACTCACAGATGTTTACTAGGGACTAACATTGATTAACCAATGTGGTTAGGGATGGTTAGGAAAAGAGTCCCTACTACAAGGGCATTTAGATTCCATGACTCTGCCCATAAGTGCCAGGTGCAGGAGTTCAGTACTACTAAGACCCTTGAAGACCAAGGACACAGTGTCCTGAGCCCACCAGAAGATCGAAAACCTCAGTGGGAGCCAGAGTGCCGAGATGCCAGAATCTGCGCACAAGACTCCGTGCCCCATCTGCGAACAGATCCAGGACAGTGGGGAGGGCAAAGGGCTTCTAAATCTCACGTGGGTTGTCCACGGTCTTTGTCAGGAGGGTCTCTGATCCTGCCCTGACTTGAACTTTATTGTTCCCAAGCAAAGAACACCCTGTTTAATTTTATCAGCTGAGGGCCACCTGAGGGATCTCAAAGACGTCCATCTGCCACACAAGACTTATTTGGGCCCTGGGACATGAGGCCAAGGCTCAAGTCTGTCCTGTGTTATTACCCCACCCCACCCCTGTATTCCTGACGTGTGGTCCATGTGGGCACTCAGTGAGTGAGCGTGAAAAGAGTGGATGGATGAATGAAGGTTTCTGAAATTTTCCCAAGAGACCTTGTGAAAACATAAATTGTTACGAGGCTGTGAAAATAGAGGAAGTGAGAGAGATGAGATTACGTCTCTGAAACTCCCCTTATACCCAGATACAGCTACTTAGGGACACATTATAACACTAAACTATAGTGGAAGAAGACTCCTGGACATAGCAGGCAGGGGTTGGCGATGTAAGGAGAGAACAGTAAATGTAAGGAAAGTTGGTGCTAACATGGAATTAACATGAAGACTGATTGTACAGACTTCAGTAGTTACCTTACTTAGCAACCAAAGGATGCCAATTCCTTCCACGTTTAGATTATGTACAATTAGTGTGACTTCTCTCATGATCTTCCAAGTGCGACTACACTGAATGCCATCTAAGATTTGCACAAAATGGAAAATTAACCAACATTCACTTTCTGAGCTAAATATGTCTTTTTAAAGTATGTTTTAATGTAATAAACTGAAATGCCATTAGCACAGCTCAGTAGAAAATCTATATCCTCAAGACTGCAAATATAGATGAGTCTGATTTAATTTTTTAATTTATTTCAACAATCATTTTGTCCGACTGTTTTACAAAGTAATAATAGTTATGCAAATACAAATGGCTTCTTTCAGCAAATCACTGGAAAGGTGAAAGTGTCTACTCCCTTTCCTTAAGTGTGGGGAGGCCTGGTCTGAAGGTGATTCTCCAAGAATTGGCTCCACTGCCATTTCTCATCAATGGCGCCAGACAGGGCCAAACGGCATCCAAGGGGCGGTAAGAATCGGGCTCTTCTTTCTGGAAAGTAAAAGGACTAAATAGGAGCGGGGCCGCTGTCTTACAAGCACAAGACCGTTAGTTCCTCTTACCATGGATACAACAGCACGTTGTTCCTTTTTAGATCACAGGATCTATCCTTGAATAACTAGGCAGAGGAAGAAATCCATTCCATGCCGTACACCGTTTAACTCAAAGAATACTATGCCTGAATTAGATTTCTGCCTCTCTTGCTAAAAATGATAAATTATTCTAAAAAAAAATTTGTGTAAACTTGGGCAATTAGCTTCCTTAGAAACTGCTTTCAACATTGTGATATCCCTGTGACTTGCAACTAATAGATAAATAACTCCTAAGATCTAATGCACAGTGTAGTGATTATGGGCAATAATACTGTACTGGAAACATCAAACTTGCTATCAGACTAGGTCTTAAATATTCCCCCCACAAAAAAGAAATGATAATTATGTGACATGATGGAGGTGACAGCTAATGTTACAGTGGCAATCATATTACAATATATTAATGTATCAACATGTTCTACACCTTAAACTTATGCAATGTTATGAAATATATTTCAATTTTTAAAAACCCTGTGAAACTTTTAATAAATCTGGCCTAAATCTTATTGTAAAAACTCAAAAACATCTGGTTGCCATCTTCAGTCAAAATCTCAAGTAACCTGACCTCATTTAACTAGAACCTTCTATCAACTAAAAATTTTGATCCATCCTCCTTTCTACTTAAGCAAATAACAAGAAAAATGTTTCCCATCAAAATTTGTAAATAATACTTCAAAGGAATTGCCTTGTTTCCATCACATTTATTCTGTCTTCCTATAATTCTTGCCAGGGCCAGCTTCTTGGGCATGGGAGCTGTGTAGGC
>NW_011888862.1:4692883-4694092 GCF_000151845.1 Pteropus vampyrus
CTCCATCGAGTAGTTGTCATTAGCAACCTCCAGTGGTGACCATCGAAACGTCTCCAGGTGTCGCCAAATAGCCCCTGAAGGACAAAATCCCCCGTAGTGGGAAACTACTGAACTAGAGCTATTCATTTTTTTATGGAAGGATAAACCTCAAAAGTGCACTGTTGAATGAAAGAGATGGGAGGTGGAATATTATGTGTAGCACATGCCGTTTACGTAAATTAAAAATAAAGTAACGTTGCTGGCCAGGAGCCAGGTCGAGAACCATTATTACCTAGGTACTCTCTATATCTGCACAACTCTTCTTTAAAATCTAAAATTATTTCAAATTAAAACGTACATGTATATAGCTATAAATTAATATATAGATATATTCTAGCAAGAGGTAAACAATAATTGAAAAAGTTGCCTGGACACTGTACGATGAACTATAGATATGACAAATGAAAGCAATGGATAAATTAATAAGAATTCTCATTATCATTGGTAACTACAGAACACACACCTGTACTTTGAAAATAGGAAAGAGCAGTATGCAAATGAAAGATGGCATCCATCAGCATAAGGGTGGTCTTAATATTTATGTAAAACTTTAAAAAAATCTGTTGTCTATTCAAACTTACCAAGTATTTATTAGGACACCTCCCACAGTACTAGTGTCTTAAGAAGCACCATTTCCATCATTTCCCCAAGATTAGAATTAGCAAAAAAGGGGAATAGTTTTGGCTGTTTAGGTTCTTCTTCAAAAGAAGAATACTAAGTATCCCTTCTGCATGATGCTTCCGCTAAGAAGTAAAAGTCTCAGATGCTAAACAAACAAATCAGCTTATGCTCAACAATACCAATCATAGAAATATAATTGCAGAGATGTGTTTATATTTTGTTTAGATACGGGCAGTTGAACTAGTAATGAGTAAGCCTACTTCCTGAAGTGGCAAGGTGCGGGGAGAGGGCCAGGGGAAGCACACTCCTGCTTCTGGAAGCAGCTGCAAGGCAAAGGCTGTAGAAGAAGGCAGACACACACTCGTGGCCTGGGGCTTTCTCCTTGTTTGCACGATGCTTTGAGAAATTACCTGATGTCTTGGCTCCCCCAAGAGTAAGAAACCGAGGCCCAACAAGCAATAAAACCCAGGCAGTGGGGAGCTACTTCGACTATGGCCATTCCCACCAGATCCACCATGGACCTGTCCTCCCAGGCGACTAAGGTGGAAG
>NW_011888862.1:4698607-4716913 GCF_000151845.1 Pteropus vampyrus
TAAAAGGACTAAATAGGAGCGGGGCCGCTGTCTTACAAGCACAAGACCGTTAGTTCCTCTTACCATGGATACAACAGCACGTTGTTCCTTTTTAGATCACAGGATCTATCCTTGAATAACTAGGCAGAGGAAGAAATCCATTCCATGCCGTACACCGTTTAACTCAAAGAATACTATGCCTGAATTAGATTTCTGCCTCTCTTGCTAAAAATGATAAATTATTCTAAAAAAAAATTTGTGTAAACTTGGGCAATTAGCTTCCTTAGAAACTGCTTTCAACATTGTGATATCCCTGTGACTTGCAACTAATAGATAAATAACTCCTAAGATCTAATGCACAGTGTAGTGATTATGGGCAATAATACTGTACTGGAAACATCAAACTTGCTATCAGACTAGGTCTTAAATATTCCCCCCACAAAAAAGAAATGATAATTATGTGACATGATGGAGGTGACAGCTAATGTTACAGTGGCAATCATATTACAATATATTAATGTATCAACATGTTCTACACCTTAAACTTATGCAATGTTATGAAATATATTTCAATTTTTAAAAACCCTGTGAAACTTTTAATAAATCTGGCCTAAATCTTATTGTAAAAACTCAAAAACATCTGGTTGCCATCTTCAGTCAAAATCTCAAGTAACCTGACCTCATTTAACTAGAACCTTCTATCAACTAAAAATTTTGATCCATCCTCCTTTCTACTTAAGCAAATAACAAGAAAAATGTTTCCCATCAAAATTTGTAAATAATACTTCAAAGGAATTGCCTTGTTTCCATCACATTTATTCTGTCTTCCTATAATTCTTGCCAGGGCCAGCTTCTTGGGCATGGGAGCTGTGTAGGCACACAGGCCCCTGCCCTTTACAGGGTCCTACCCCTATTTTAATGCTCTGCTATTTTGCCGTCTTGAAATTCTAAATCATTTTTGAACAAGGGGCCATGCATTTTCACTTTGCACTGGGTCCTGCAAATTATAGAGCCCTTCCTGATTTTTACATCTACAACTATAGAATCGCACAATGAGAAATCCATGCAGAGTAATAATTTACAACACTCATGGTTTTTCCCTGTATGCTTCAAAGTAGTTCACATAAATTTGATCTGATTGTAAAGTTGATATTCATATGAAAGATTAAGGTAGATTCATTCTAAGGACTAAAAAATATATAATATTACATTTTTTAAAATTTCAAGTACACATTACAATTTGTCATTGAATTATTTTCAAGAGATATTCTCTTGCTAGACTGACTTACTTTGGGATCAGAGGCCATGGTCTTCTGTGGGGGACAGCAATCTTTTCTGTAGGCGAACTAAATATTTCAAGTTTCCCATTGTAGCAGGAAAACAGCCATAGACAATACATGCACAAATGACCATGGCAGTGTTCCAATGAAACTTTATGTGTGGACATTAAAATGTGAGTTTCAGGTAGTTTTCAGGTACCGTGAAGATTCTTTTTTTTTTTTTTTAACAGTAAGGCATATATATATTTACGCTGTGTGTTCACCTCCCATAGTTATATTTCTTTCTGTCACCACATATTTGACCCCCCTTACACTGTCTACCTCTCTCTTCTCTTCTTCCCCCTCCCCTCTGGTCCATGAATATTCTTCCTTTCATTTTCTAACCATTTAAAAATGTAAAAATCATCCTTTGCTTGTGAGCTATATAAAAACAGAAAACAGGCTGGATTTGGCCTTATTTGTCATATTAATTTCAGGGCCCGGCACTTAGCAAGCTTTCAATTCTTAACTTAATTCTATGGATCCAACCCAGCAGTGCAGTTCAACGGGCTGGCCTTGTAGGTCAGTAAAGAAAGAGGTTCCTGCTTCTCACACCATGGCCTTTGGGCGCCCTGTCAGCTCTTGCTTCCCCACTCCTTGACGGCATTTGGGCCGTTAGTGTAGCTTTCCTGTCACTTGTGGCTAGTAAAAATAAAAAGTTCAGGTCAGTGTGACCAGAACTTGGATCCAAACCGTTTTTGTGCCTCGGACATCAGCCTCCTCCGTCCTGAGGGCCATGCTCCATTCTTTAGCTCTCAGTGCCCGGCTTCCTCCTGCACATCGCCCCTCACCTGCCCCATCCCCGTTCTTGGTCAAGACTTGGATCCCTGCAGCCATCCTAGAAATGGATATTTCCCACCCTCCAGAATTCACTTCTGGCACCCGAAGACCTCTGAGAGGCAGAAGACTTACAACCTGACCCCGTTGCCAAGCTACGCCGCCCGCCACACTCGACATGGCCGCCTCCCTGCAAAGCTGTCTTCCAGCTCATCTAGCATTTTGTGGCGCCCTTTCCCATAGGGCGGGCCTGCTCGTGTAAAGATGCGGCCTCCTCTATGGCAGCGCATGGAGAAGCTGGCCCGGCACCTGAGTTGCATTTCAAACACATCCCGACTCATTAGGCAGCCTCCTCACTCAGCCCACTGTACAGCCTGGCAGCAAGATCAGCACATCCCTCCATCCAGGGTGTCCTGCCAAGAGCCAGCTCCTCCTGCCTGGACCATTGTTCCCCTTACAGGATCCTTCTTGTTAGTTCAGTCTCAATTTAAATGGCATTTCTTCAGAGAGGTCTTCCCCTGATCACTCAACTTAAAGCAGCCCCCCCCCCCCCCGCATTATTATCAAGTTAGTTCTCTTCCCTCATAACACATGTTTACCACCAATCTCTGCACCGGTCTGCAGACACGATGGAAAACATTTCCTAAGGACATTCATCATAGTCAGCCATGTTCCAGCTTGGGTTTGGGAAACTTTGTGCACCACACGCCTAGCACAGCTGTCCTCTGTGTCACTTGTTTCTCGCTGCTTTTTTTTGTGCACTTTACACAAGTAAAGGTGTAAGCGTATAGACAGTAGTGGCCCCACGGGATGATTTGGGACACTTCAGCCTATGATAATTTCCATCAGCACTTCTTTCATAGCCACTCCATATAAATGTGAGATCTCAGAGATAGGGGAGCTAGTCATCAAAATGTGATTTCAACACAACACCCATCAGTAGACAAAATCTGAAGCCACCACTGGGTCTAGGCAGCCTCATTGACTGAAAACCAGAGCAGATATCTCACATGTCAGTAATGGCTATTTTACTCAGAGAATGGATTTTAAAAACTAATTTACGTTGTAGTGAAATAACTCTAAGCATGAAGGAAACCTGGCTTGAGATAGACTCTTGTACTATCTGTAATAAATTCAGACAGAAAAAGAATGACTTGCTCAAATACAAATAAAATCTAGATCTTCATTTTAGCGAATAAGATACTTTTTTCTCAGAGTGACTCATAAATATAAGGAGAAATGAGTTTGAGCTTCAGTCTCCCCTTACCTGCTAAAAGAGCTGAAGTACGGACAGATTTCATGGCTACAAACTTAAAAATCAAGAAAGACCATTGTTGATCAGGGATCAATGCAAACACTATTCAGACAGGAAAGGCTTGTTAACAGAATGCTGAGGTGGGGATAAGCCTGCTCAAGTGAAGATGAGAATGGTAAGCTCAATTCAGCACATGGAAATGAAGATGTCAGCCAGCTCTGCTTGGAGCGTGAGATTGAGTTGATTTTCAGATATTGGGGATAATTTGACCTGATCTTCTGTCCTTTCATTGCTTCCTCTTACTTCCAAGAGTGTAAGCTGGCTGGTGATGGGTAGGAGTTGAGTTTTGTTCACAGAACCAAAGCCTCAAACTATTTAGATTAGAACAGGATTGACATAGTTCTAGATTAAGTATCCTGCCAATGGTACTACTTACCTTGGGTAAATGTTAAAGGATTGAAAGCTTGTGCATGTAGCAGATGTCTACTAGGGCATTCAAAACATTTCGAAGAGATAGGCTCCATGCATGAAAGGAATGGAAATGTACAATTTGAGAGAGGATAAGGAAAGAGCTCCTAAAGCTAAACGTATGTATACTCTATGACCTGCAATTTCACTCCTGGGTAAATACCCCAGAAAAAGAAAGCATATGGAAACAAGAATGTTCATCGCAGCCTAGCTGCCTGCTGTGCATATACTTGACACATAACAGGTACTCAACGAATGTGTGAAATTGAATGGAACACATCTTTATATCTCACATGTGGCTTCACAAATCAAGCAACATATACTAGTTACATATATTTATCCATTAGTTTGGATATCTAGCCTATACTATAGGTTAAACACTTAAGCAAAATGACTTTATTAACAATTTCCATTTGAATCCATTAGTAATGACGATCTTTGGAATAATTTATTCAAGCTTCAAGTAACTATACAGAAGGGCCCATGCCTAAAGAAAGTACAGTGTTAGTAGAAAAAAAGTTTTAATTAACATGCATATGTTTCACTTACTGCTTTATCTCTCAACCTCATCTGATACTAAGCTCCTTTTTAAAAGCATTTTCTTGCAAAGGGAATGGTTTCGGTAAACACTAAGGTATCCTAGTTGTACTGGAATGACCAGAAAATAGAGCTACAAATATTTCGCCCCAAATATTCCTGAAAGGTTAACCTCAATCATAGATGGTTCAATAGTTTTTATCCAAACTCATAAAACAGAGGCTCAACTTTCAAGTATTGACACATCTGTAAATTTAGAAAAATAGTGAGTTCTTTAAGTCAAAGACTTACCAACCAGACAACAGAAAACGGAATCTAGTTTTTAAGTTTCAGAGTGACTGACTACCTAATTCATGGAGTTCCACATAAATAGCAATCACCAGAAAAAAAAGGCCACGACATAGTTTCAGGGTGGAAAACTAAAGGCAAACAGAGAAAGGAAAAAGAGCACAACAAAACAAACAAAAAAAACCCCTGCCTTCCACCTAAAGCAGCCTTAGCCATTCTGTGACCGGGATTAGAATATGAAAGACACAAGCCAGCCACCAGCCGAAAGGCTTAACGATTAACCCTCATCACTTGGGTTAATACTTTGATAGAAGCAGCCCATCTCCTGTCAGTTATTTACGAAAATCTGTGTGGAAAACAAGTTTGTTGTCCTTTACAAACTACCTTGAAAGAATGTTTCTCTGCTGTCTCCAAGGTGGAGGCCTCCCCCACCCCTCTCGTTTGTCCGGGAGAGCTCAGCTCAGGGTGGGGAGTACCCAGTCCTCTCTGGTGGTTTTCCTTGGCATGAACTTTCCACCTTTCCACCTTTCCGGGCCCAAAATATCTGGCTCACAGATAAGCTGGCTTAGTTAGGGCATCCAGTGTCACTCCTTGCTATCTCTGGCGACCAAAGGCCTTCCTGGATCGGCCTTACCTGGCTGCCTCTCCAGGTAAACATCCCAGGAGCTTCCAACTGGAAGGGAGTGGTGTTGGTCAGCCCTGAGGAGTGGCAGTTGTGTAAAATCACAGTTAGCAATATGGAGCAGTACCGCCCAATGGGACATACTATAGTAGAAAAGACAGATAAAAACAGTTAACAAGGATATAGAGAAATGTATGGAGCCCTCATACGTTGCTGGGAGGAATGCAAAGTGATGCAGCTGCTTTGAGAAAGTGTGGCAGTTCCTCAAAATGTTAAACATAGTTACCATATGAACCAGCAGTTTCACTCCTAAGTATCCACCCAGGAGAAATGAAAACATATGTCCACACGAAAATTTGTGTGGCTGTTCAATGCTCTATATTTATGAAGATTTCACCCCATATTGCCATCATCAGCATAAGTTATCAATTCGTAGATCTCATCAATCTTTGTTTCCCTTATTAACTCCCATTCTTCTTATTTGGTGTTATCTCTATTAACATAACTAATAAGTAGGAAGAAAGGACCAGTTGAAGGCATACAATATGGGATACAATATGTAATTTTTATATCACATACTATGAGCTTATAATTTATTATTTGCTCTGTATTGTGAATTTGCTGTTATAATAAGCTCATTTATCTTATTAAAATGGCTAATGAAAAAGTAGACTAATCCTATGATCCTTATTTCTAATTAAATCTCAATTAACATTGTTATTACCATAACTGATTAATTTTACCCTCCCTCATCTACTTTATCTGACCTGCCTAACCAAAATTTCATTTTATTTTTCTGTTTAAGGCTTGAAGAAAAGATCTTGCTTCAATTTTTAATATAAAATTTGTACTCAGATTTTATCCCCTTTACATATCCCCTCCTTGAGTAAACATTTACCTGGTAGTATAAAGTAACAAGATTGAAAATTCTTCACAAGACCACATGTTTGCACCACCTTCCTCTTGGAACCAGTGGGTTGATTCCCACAAATTCTGTTGGGGAGAAAGCCACTTCTCCCCTCCTCATGTTCCCCACTGGGGCCCTGCAGGCCCTCACTTTCTACAACATCCTCCAGTTTATTACTTTGGGGCTGTTTGAAAACTTCTGTAACTAAAATGCATGTACACTTCCAGTATCACTGTGCATTCCGTGCACCATCTTACACTAGTACTTGATGCTTGGTCCTTGCACTTGATAAGTACTCAAAGGTTGCTTTTAATAGTAATGTTAAATTACAGATTTTTGATAGACAATTGGAGTTTCGTATAGCTTTGGATGTATCGCATGGTTCCAAAAGATCTAGCTGGAAAATACGAATAATTGATTATCAGATTTTAAAAAATTCTTAATAAGAGTTGCATTTCTCATGGTCCATGAATATTGGGTTGTTGAATATAACTGAATTGACTAATTCTAATCATAAACTGGATTTCTAAGAAGCCTAAAATTATTGTGTTGAGATTGAAGTGTGTTGAGGTACATTACATTTTTTTCTCATTCCTAAACAGAAAGAAACAACGCTTTCAGGATCTATCATAAACAAGGCTTTGGGATATTTTCGTCTTCATCCAGATATTATATGCTCTATTTTAAGAAGAGAAGAATCTTATGAAACTAGGATAGTCACAAGGCTCATTAAATTTTGTAGGTTAATTAACAGCCATAACCATTATGAACTGTGACTTATTTTTTACAGGCTAGCAGTTTTTTACTTCAGTGAAAATTAATCACTACTGCTTGGAAACAAAAATTAGACAAACTGAGTGAGTGTAATTTTGCCTACATTATAGTCCTAAAGTTAGAATTTAAAGACCAGTTACTTAAATGGGAGGCATCTGGGCCTGGCTGTGTGCCTCATCCTGTGAATGAAGACCAATAAATCATAATGAGTTTCGTATAGTAAAAGCAAGACTCTGCTGAGTCTTCTGATATTTCCTCGTAGATGCTTAATTATTTACATTGCTTCTAGGATGTTATATTGAAAGTTTTTCATGGTCTTGGCACATAATGCTTGTTTTTCTAGGCGGAAGTTCTTGCAGCCATGCATGGAGTAGGATTTTCAGTCTTTAATCACCTATTAGGCTGCCTGTTGGAGTTTACCCAGAAGAGTTTAGCCCTGCCCATACCGACTTCCTCTGCCAGCCTTTATAAAGAGGCGGGGGTGGCGGGGAATCTGGCCGCTTCGGTTAGATGCTCTCGTTTTCATTAACAGAACATTAAACTACTCTTCTCCTGGTTGGTATGCAAAGATATGAATTCATACCTCAAAGTTTCTGCCCTGAAGTTTGGGCCAGCGACAGTGACATTGTATTCTATACTACATATCGTAATTCTCAACAGCCCAATAATTAGAAACGTCACTTTCGGAGGACCGTAAAAGACCTGCATGCAATACCTGTATTCTTACAAATCAGAGATGCCAGATAGATTGTCGCTCGCAGCCACTCTCCCATCCTGCAGTGTTAATCAGTCACAACACTTTAACCTTCTGAGTGTGGACTCAGCCACAAAACTTCCCAGCACAGTTATTCAGGCAGCTTCTATGAATGAATTAGAGTTGAAATATAATTTGAAACCTACTTGCTGTCCTGGGTAACAACAATCTAAATGCTACCCTGGATTAGGCCAGACCAGGGTTTGTGTGCTCTACTCAGTTGAACAGGAGAGTTTGGATAGTTCATAGCATCAATTTAATGTGCCGTGCTTTGCGATCATAGCAATGGTTTCCAGTGAGGGGAGCTGTGTAAATCCTTGTGACACTTATATCCCACTTAGCTCACATCATCTTTATAAGGACTTGGGATTTCTCTTGGTACTGAAAATCAGAAAAAACTGTACTCAAAATCAACCAAACAAAAATCCTAACTTTTATATGTCATGAACACTGGAACACCTTAAAATGACTGTCGTTCTCTCTTTCGATGGGCATTCAAAGCTTACAGTCAAATCTCTGGCTTCCTTTAACAAGGACATTTTCCTTTGTGCTCAGAAGGAAAAAGTTTAGGACCCAGTGCCTTACCTACTTGTCTTTCCTTTCAGTTCCCTTTTCCTTGATTCCTTCAGTCATGTCTTTTTATCCAGTATTGTCTATATTTTCATAAGTTGCATCAAATCATCTGTGCAAGAAAGGAGCTATTGCTCATTATGTAAAAATTAACACAGTAACTTACACACTCTGTATTTGGTCTCATTTCCTGTTATTTTTTTAAGGCAAGAAATGAATGACATGTAAAACATTTTGCATAAATGAAGCAGAGTTCTCAGGGTCAGAGTGAGCCTAATGAAAGCGTTCCGTTGAAAAGTTATTTTCTCCGTGTTCCTTCAAGCACGGTATTTCTGGATGTTCTCACTGTCTTTGAGACAGAAATGGAATGGAGGGTGGGAAGGGAAGAGAAGGAAACTAATATGAGATCCTAAAGTCTTTATTGCTGGCATACGAAGAATTATACGTTGTCATTCTTGCTATTGTGGAGCAGAAAAAAAATGTAGCTTTTCTCACTAGTTAAAAGCGGCAGACATTCAGTGAAGATTTATTGAGAACTTATAGTGCTTTAGTAAGTATAAAAGTGGTTTCCTATGTTTTCTGTCCAAAAATATTTCAACTGATCAGACCAAGAAGACCTATGGTTACTGTCAAATGACAGTAACTACAAACTCTTTAGTAATGAGCTCTATGTCCTTTATTCAAGGGAAAATGATCCATGGATTGGGTGGACTGGGAGAGTACAGTGTCTCACAAGTAAAGGAACGCTCTTCCCAAGGGATTTTGGGCAAGAGCGAGTTTTATAGAATATTAGAAGAGGCAACAAGGAAATGGGGCGGGATGGGCTAGGAGGTTGGGGGTTGTCTTATGAGGCCAGCAAGGTGAGGTGAGCGAGCTAAAGCAAGTGGGATGATCGTGATTGGAGTGCATTAGGTTTCCTTGGCAGGTGTGTCCCTTAAGTGCGGCTGACTCAGGTTTAAATTTGTGACATGAGCCGGGCTACTGGGGTGGCTCCTATTTTGTGGGTCCTGATACACAAATAACTTTATCATTAGCAAGCCTTTTTCCATCTATCAACTCCCTTAACACTCCTTCCTTTCTAGTCATTTCTTGTATCAAAACCCAAGTTGGGGCAACTTCAGGCTGTAAGCTCCTTGAGGCTGGTCTTATTTGTAACTGAAATATACTACTTGAAATGTGATTTGAATGAATGAGTGACTGAATGGCTAATGGAGCGAACCCTTCCCTCGGAGGTGCCTATTCAGAAATTTCTAGACAAGATAATAGCTGGTTATAACTGCTTCAATTTTTTTTCCTTCTAGACCCAGAGTTGTAAATAGAGAGAGCAAGGATAGCATGGGTACTAGACTTATCTGGGTGATCCTTTCATAAGTTATATAATTTTCTAATCACTATGTTGTACACCCTAAACTAATATAATATTGTATGTCAACTGTAATTGAAAAATTAAAAAGTTATTAAAAAAAAAATCTGTGGCCCACCTTAAACAACTGTTTCGGGTCCGATGGCCTGCATACTGAAATGCTAATCTTATCATCATCTGCATTATTCTCCTTCCATTAAGTCCCCCTTTCCCTGGCTCCTTCAACTATTTATTTTATCTAGTAATGTCTATTTTTCTAAGCTGTCTCAAATCATTTGTGAAAGAATATGAAGTTGAACTAACTATAAAAATCAACTCAGTAATTTATATAGGCTGTATTTGGATCAATTTCTGTGAGTTAATTTTTCAGGCAAAAATGACTGACAATTGAAACATTTTATAAATGAGACGAGGTTCTCAGGGTCAGGGTGTTCTATTGAAACTTGTTCTTTTCTCTGTGTTCCTTCTAGCACAGCCTTTTGATAGTTCCCACTATCTTAGCCAGAAATGGAATGGAGGTTGGGAAGAAAAGAAAAAATAACTATGCTGTCATAAAAATATTATTGTTGGGATATAAAGATATAAAAGTAGCAAATCTCACTACTAGGAAGGGGGAAATGGTATCTTTCTACGCATATGAAAAGAGTAAATTTTCAATGAAGATATACTGGGAATTTACTGTGTATATAAGTGGTTTCCTATGTTTGCTACCCAAAAATATTCCTACTAATCAAATCAAGAAGACCTGTGATTACCAAATCGTTTTCCATTTAACCACTTGCCACATCTTCTCTAATGTTCTTGTCATTTCTTGCCACATGTAAACCTAGGTTGGGACAATTTCAGACTGTAAGCTTCTTGAGGCTCATCTTGTCAGGGGAGCATGTAGTCAATAAATATGATTTGAAAGGATGAGTCATAGATTTCTGTACAGGAGTAGAAAAGCTGTTTATTACCTCTTCCTATTTTTCCTGTGGACCTAGAGTCATAAATGGAGAGAGTAAGGCTAGCAGAGTAATCTCTAAGTGCACGCGGGGCTGCAACCAGTGTTTCAATCTTAAGTGTGTTGTCTCGACAGGCCCTAGACAGCAAGCGCTCAGTGGAGAAGGCCTGGGAAAGTTCATCTGGAGAAGTCAGGAAATACAGTTGTTTACTCCACTCATCCGCCTAAACTTTGAGATTGGCTAAGGGACTAGAAGGAACACCGGTCCACAATTCGAGTTCAGAGAACGTGAAGATCGGCTTGAAGAAACTTGAGTAAAGTGGACATAAACACTAATGGAAGGGAACACGGTTGCATGACCCCGTGCAGTGTCTGCGTTTCTCTACTGAGCCACCGGTTCTCAATATATCGTCTTGATGTTTGGAAATGGGAAAAAAAAACGAGGAAAGTCATTTTGTAGCTGGCGGTCGGATTTCACCAGACAAAATGACGCCAGCGTTCAGTTCCCGGGCCCTGGAGGATTTCTCTAGAGACAAGTTGAGGAGGTTGCCCAAGAGACATCAAATTCCTGCGACCCAGTCCCGCCCCGGACGCGGGAGGGTAATGGGTTCTGCGAGGCAGGAGGGACGGAGCAGGAGGGGAGCACAGGGGCGTGACCAAGGAGCGGGCGAGGAGGAGCTGGTGGGCGTGGCCCAATGAGAAGGGCGTGGCCTTCGCGGGATGGGGCAGACAGCCCGAAAGGCAGAGAAGACCACGGTCTGCAGTGGCCTGGCCTGGGCAGTAAGAACGTGGAGGGGGCGTGACCATGCTTATGAGGCGTGGCCTGGAGGGGAGGGGCGTAGCCCGAGCGATGGGACATGACGAGGGGGCGTGGCAATGATGGTCCAGCTTACAAGCCCCGATCCCGGCACTGGAGCCAGCCGCAAGGCTCGTGCTCTTGGGAAAGCGCTCAGGTAAGAGCTGGGGTCTACAGCGGGGGGCTGGCCGCCTCGGAAAGTCTGGGACCCTCCTCACACACCCCTGCCCGCCGGGTCTCGGAGCTCGGACAGCTGTTTGCAAATATTGCCGGGGTCCCCGCGGGACGCCCGGAGGGACTGAGGAGGCTGGTAGGGCATCGACGTCCCACCCCTGCCTCCCGCAGCCTTCTTCTATGGGAGTCACCAATCGTATGGCTGCACTTCCTTTAGGGTTATTTGCACTTGACGTGAAAACAGCTGTCTCAGGGAATGGGGGGGTGAGGGGCCGTGAGGGCGTTTCCTTAGGAGCGAATGTTGCTAGGGCTGGTGGATATGAATAACTCAAGAAAAGTCCAACCTGGCGTGAAATAGCTGGAGACAGTAATAAGGGCTACAAATCTGAGATTGCAGTTTCACAAGCCGAGGTGCGGCAAGTTGGGACTGGCTAGGGTCCATATTGCATTTCTTCCCTCCCCTGACTATGCCCAGGGTCTGTGCACGGGTCGCAGCCATCCTGAAAGCAAGGGATCAGCGTCAGCTGTGTCGCCGGGACAAATCTCAGCCTTCTCTATTCAGAAATTCCTCCTAGCCTTTTTGTTTTGTGTCCAGCTCCATCATTGGAGGAGAACCTCTGAAGTACAAAAGTGAGTCTTTGTGGCATTCAGTGTTAATTGCTACTGCCTTGAGGCTGGTGGCAACTCGTTACTATTCAGATAAGTGCCCTCCCCTCCCATGTATTTTAACTGGGAAGCTCTGAGAGGTACCAGAAGTTAATATATACACCTTAATTTGGATAGAACTTGTTCTCTCCCAGCCACTGCAAACCACATTGTTTTCTGCTTCCCCTACTGCCTTTACTGATAATCTAGCCATCTTCACTCTGCCATCAAAAACTTGGCTGGAATATGGAAAGGGGGAGCCAGACTTCTCTGGTGAAGGATGCTGCCCCCGACCCTACCCCTGATCTGCCCCTGCACATCTGTCAGAATGCTCGCTGTTCTGGGATATGTTGGAAATGGAAAACCTTTCCGCTATCTAGGGCCTTCCTCCTTTACTCAGGTAATCTTTACTTTAGTACCAGACCTGAAATTGACTGGAAGGCGGAGAGCAGCAAGGGCACCATTCTCTGTGCCTATACACACCTCCCTGGAGCCTGGTGAAAGGCTGTGCAGGCTCACAGTTGAAACGCAGTAAAGACTGGGCGAGTGAGTTGTGAGTGATTGAATAAACATGAACATTTTGGAAATCTGATGGAAGGGAATATAATGCATTTCATCTCATGGGCTGCTGTTAGTTGCAGCACATGAAGCAGTTACTAGAAATGTATTTTGAAACCTTTGGCAACTCCAGATTAGGAACACACTCTCAGAAGTGGGTGACAGGAGGAAGCTATTTTCTCAGTCAAGACATGGAAAAAACCTAAAATCAAAAAAATGGAAAAAGCCGAAAAAAAGAAAAAGCAAACCGAAAAAAAACAAAGAAAAATTTTCAAAGGAAACCAAAACCTTAAGAAGGCCTTTTTTTTTTTTTTGCTATCTCTTGCACATGTATAAATGTCTCTTTTGCTTAATCAGGCAGTGTTCAAACTTTGTCATTTAATAAATATATGATTTATGAATGATTCTTCAAGGCTTTCAGAATCTTTTTCACACATTTCTAAGTCTGCAAATCAGCAGATGAGAGATGTGTTAGTAAAATCCAAGGACGTACATAAATAGTGATAGCAAAGGCATATAGTACAGAAGGCTTAGCCCTCTGGGCCACAGCCAGCCCATGGTTTTGTAAAAATTAACTAAATGGAACCGCTTTAAAATGGAGTCAGAGCTGTCATCCCAAAGGAACTGTCTTGCAACTCTTACTCTTTTGGAATGTTAAAATTGGGCAGATGACCTTTGGACTGGGCCTTAAGTCGGTTGTATCCCAAACAACTGTTTGCAAAGCTCATAGGAAAGTAGACATGACTACCTGACTGAAAATGAAAGATGTTCTTTAGAATTAGCATCACTTTGTTAGCTTATCTGCATCTGTAGAAATTCATTCTTTACCTTATGAACACCCATATAAATTTTTTTCTATTCATATAATTATTCCCCTTCCCTTTCTCATAAAAATCTCTCATCTTCGCCTCCTAATCAGACCACTATTTTGGTTTCTGCCTGATTTAGTGCTTCCTGAATCTCAAACACTTGTTGCCTCTCGCTTTGACCTTTTATTTTTAGCTTAACTGTCCCTATCTTTAAGGACAAACTTAAGTAAGGACAGATTTTCTGTGAAATCTGGTAATGTATGGTAGTAGTTCATCTTTATGTATTATATTTGATAATTAAACATTATTTGTGGTTTCCCAAGCTTGGGTTTTATGAGATCCTGGGTAAGTTTAAATAGCCATCTCTTAGTAAAACTTGTAACATAACAGAGGGGCTTTAGGCTTGAGTATAAATAACCTGATGTATCGTTATAGGTATTGTAGCCTAGCATTAGCTAAATAGAGTTTCTGTTATTTGGATTGTCCTGGGAACCTCCTTGCCCCTGACCTTCCATGCTCCATTCCTTCCTTGATTGCCTTTGGCTGTTCCTCCTCCATCTCTTGGCCTCCACTCCAGTTTGTCAGTCTCCCCCTATACACCTGTTACTCTTGGGGGGAGGGGTTTTCCTTCTCTCTCTAGCCTCAGGACCTTTCCTGAGCACCAGCTGAGCTGTATCACCACCTCTCTCCAGACCTTTCCTCTCAGCTGTCCCTTGGACCTCAGATCCAGTATATTAGATGAACAGTGCCTTCTTTCCCTTCCCACCTTCTCCTCATGCTGGTCGTATTTCTCTGTTCAGGGGGTCCATCCTCATTCCACCAGCAGCAGCATCCAGCCGTAGCATCCAGCCGTAAAATCACGAGGCCTTCTTCAGCTTCTTACCTTTTCTCTTTGACAGTTGAGTGCAAATTCTATGTCCCCCGCCCCCGGCCACCACCACCACCACCAATGGCGATGTCTTAAATACAAAGTTCCTTGTCCGTCTTTACTGCCACTGTCTGGTTCAGTGCTTCATATTCTCCACTTGGATTATTGGAATTTCATTTCAAACATCACATGCCCAAATCTGAGCTACCGATTTCCCACCCCAAACCTGTTCCACACACTTGTTGTCCTCATCTCAGTTCATGGCAACTCCGTCCTGCCAGTCGCTCAGGCCAAGAACCTTCCAGTCATCCTTGGCTCCTTTCTTGCATATCTTACGGGCTATATTTCCAAGACAGAGCCAACACCCAACCATTTCTCACCACCACCCCTGCTACATGCTTGGGTCCAGCTCCCAGATCGTCCCGAAGTGTCTCCCTGCTTCTTTCCTGCCTCCCATCCCAGTTGATTTCCAAAAGGTCACCCTGAATGACCTTTTAAAAATATAAATCAGATTATGTCCCTCCTCTGCTCCCAAAACTCCATTGTGTCCCCATTTTGCTTAGAGCAGTGGGTCCCAATCAGAGGCGATCTCCCTTCTCCAAGGGACATCTGTAATGTTTGGAGATGGTTTTGATCGTCACAGTTAGAGGGAGAGTGCCACTGGCATCTAGTGGGTAGAGACCAGGGATGCTGCTAAACATCCTACAAGGCACAGGACAGCCCCTAAACCAAATTATTATCTGGTCCAAAATGTCAGCACTGCTGAGGTTGAGAAACCTGAGTTAGAGAAAGAATCTTGACCATTGCCTAGACATCTGCTTGCTCTGGCATCCATTACCTCCCAACCTCATCTCTTACTCTATTCCCGGTTCCCTCCACTCCTGCCATATTGGCCTCCTTACTATCCCTCGAATGTGGCAGACACACTGCCACCTCAGGGTCTTTGCACAAGGAATTCCCTCCGCATGGAGTACCCTTCCTCCTGATAGCCATGTAACAAATTCCTTTACCTCCCTCAATTCTTTGCTCAGATTTCACCTTCTCAATAAGTCCTCCCCCGAACAATTTATTTAAAAATTCAACACCCCATTCCCAGGGGCACTTCAAATTCATCTTATCCTGCTCTACTTTTCACTGAACATATTTTAAGTTAATTGTCTCTTATGACTGACTTATGTATTCAATTGTTGTTTATTGTCTGTCTCCCCCTACCAGGACACAAGTTCCACAAGGGTAGAGACTTTGTTTTGTTCCCCCAAAGAACCTAGAACAGTGTCTGGCATTTAATAGATGTCTAATTGATGTCTCGGTGAATGAAAAAATAAGAGTGATGGATTGACCGTAGAACAGTTGAAGGAATCACCTTGTCACTAACCGCCCCAGCTCCACCCTTTGCCCATGCTCATCCATCCTGTGCTGTGCTGATGGAGTCATCAGAAACCATCAGTGCTTCCTCTTATACACATCAGTAATATCCGAAAGCCTTCCAGCCTCTTGGAAATTAGTATTCTCTGAATTAATCTTAAATCCCCGTCCAGCCTCGCCTTCCACTGCATCCCCTGGGCATCTGCTTGGCCAACACCTTAACAGTTATTCATAGCAGACTTGGGATTATGAGAAGTTCGAATGCACTTGGCTCCATTACAAAAAACAGGATTTTTTTTTTTTTTTTTGTCTAAAAACACAAGGTGATCTTCAGAGTCAGTGTCCCCTGCGGTGAGATCAGCAGCATTCCTGGGAGACAAATAGAGAGGTTCAGACTTCCAGACCACTACTGGGTGGGCTTTGCGGAGGAGGATGACCCAGAGTTGATGTTAGGCCGTCTGGAGCTCTTGTGTCCCCCTGGCCCTAGAGAGCCAGTCTAGAAGTGGGAAAGAGGCAGTTCTTCTGGGTCAGGTGTCATCAGCCTCCAGCCTTGGTGTTGTGCAGATAGCATGACTATCAGAGCACAGAGCAGTCCCCGGGGCATGGCTGTGGCCCAGAAGTCAGTCCCAGCCAGCCAGCTCCAGCTCAGCCTTGCCTCAGGGCTCTGGAACTAGGTGCTTTCAGGCTTCACATGGCACCTTTTGGAGGGCCACGGGCATGCCCACTTGTCTACAACTCCCTCGGCGGTCAGGCATATTAGCCTTGTCTTATCACAACCTTCTCTTTGGAGGACAAACCAGCAAGTCCCTTCTGTCGAGTATACGGTGCACTTGGCATTGTGTTCCCAGAAATGACTGAGTCTTCTTTTTAAATCTAGATCGTAAGCAAGAAAGGAGTCCTTTTCCACATGTTTGTCCACCTCCCCCGAAACTGGGTCTGATTACCAAATTAACCCAAAGTTCTGCCTATTTCAATCTCAATTGTCCTTTCTGGCCTTAGCTCCTAAGCACTCCTGTCCCCCTAAATGTCCTCATCATTGCTGACATTATCCCGGTCCATCTCTCAGCCTTTGCCCCTCTTGTTGAAATTGTCTGTCTCCTGTGACACGTGATTCAGATGTCACATCCTCCTGCAATTTAGAGCCTCTGTCCTACGTTTTCATTGAATTAAGTCTGGGCTGTCTTTACATCTGGCTTTGATTAAGAAGTATTTGTTTAATTATGCTAAGTGAAATAAACCAGACTCAGAGGGAAAATATTAATGTGATTCCATTTACACGAAGTATGTAGAATAAGCAAATGCATAGAGACAGAAAGTAGAATAGAAGGCGCTGGGGTTTGGGGGGTCAGGAGGGGTGGGGAGTTATTTAATGGGTGGAATTTATGTAGGGGATGATGAAAAAGCTTGGGGTATAGATTCTGGTGATGGGTACACAGCATTATGAATGTACTGAATGCCACTGAATTATACACTTCAAAAAGGTAAAAATGATAAATATTTGTATGTTTTACCACAACATAGAAAGATAATTAAAAAAACAGAAGTTCTTTGTTTAAATAATTTTTCCTTGTAGATTGCAAGCTTCTGGAAATGGAAGGGAAAATATGACTTTTTCATCTTTACCCAGGACAGTGCTTTGCATGAAATAGTAGCTCATTATTGTTTAATTCAGGAATAGAAGTCAACAGAAAGAAGAACAGAATCGAGGAACATTTTGACATACCTGCTCCCTGCAGAAATGTATATATACAAACACACATAAAACTACGATGAACAAAAGTGATTTTAACTTGGTTTGAGAATTTTCGACCCTTTTGGCAGGGAAGACATACATACTTGAGGTGTCAGTAGCCTAAAGACCCCAGGTGGGGAGTTAGGCTCGCAGGCGAGGAGCCTCCATGGGGTTCACAGGCTTCCTACCAGTCCCTTTTCACGTGGTGACAAGCATCTCCACTCCCTGAGGTCAGTGAGTTCATTGGCAAAGTGATGTGGACAACAGAGCACATGGCAGCAGGCTGAAAGGTTGGCTCCTTGTCACACCCCATTTTGCAATATTTGTCTGGGCACATGGCTTGTTAATAGCTAATTGTAAAGAGTTCTGCCTGGAGCCCTCAGTTGTTCCTTTTAGGGTAGTAAGAGGAAGTAGCTCTGCTTCCTGCTTTCACTGGACACACCTCAGGTGTGATTTCTCTCTCCTTTTCCTGGGATCTAGGCTTCCGTCCAGCTCGTCTGGCAGGGTCAAGGGCAGCAGTACAGGAAAGAAGAGCTAGTTCACAGCCAGTTAATAGCAGTGAAGTAGAAGAGAGGGGCGGGGGAAGTCAGAATGTGGGTCCTCTTTCTCTGCATCACTGGGGATCCTAGTGCGCTTTCTTTGTATGTTATACTCTTCCTGGAAAGATGGTATGAATGATAAAGTTCAAGTCTGTAAGCGACATGTGTCTTTAGCACCCTCTCAGTTTCTCTTTTTGCGTCTATTTGCACCTGCCCGCCCCCCGCATTGTCAAACTGTGGCCTCTGATAGGCAGGAGGTGGTAT
>NW_011888862.1:4717943-4719881 GCF_000151845.1 Pteropus vampyrus
ACCTCAGGTGTGATTTCTCTCTCCTTTTCCTGGGATCTAGGCTTCTGTCCAGCTCGTCTGGCAGGGTCAAGGGCAGCAGTACAGGAAAGAAGAGCTAGTTCACAGCCAGTTAATAGCAGTGAAGTAGAAGAGAGGGGCGGGGGAAATCAGAATGTGGGTCCTCTTTCTCTGTATCACTGGGGATCCTAGTGCGCTTTCTTTGTATGTTATACTCTTCCTGGAAAGATGGTATGAATGATAAAGTTCAAGTCTGTAAGCGACATGTGTCTTTAGCACCCTCTCAGTTTCTCTTTTTGCGTCTATTTGCACCTGCCCGCCCCCCGCATTGTCAAACTGTGGCCTCTGATAGGCAGGAGGTGGTATCTGAGGAGGCACTAACACCTGCCGAGAACTGGAGAACTGGATTGATGTGTCGTTTCCTTTCCCATATGATGCATATTTTACTATTCAGATAACGTAAAATCAACCATTTTAAAGTGTATAATTCAGGAACATTCATTACATTCACAACGTTGTTCAACCACTACCTCTATCTAGTTCCAAAACAGTTACATCACCCCAAAAGAAAACCCATTAATCAATTGTACCCATTAATCAATTACTCTTCATCCCCCTCCAACCCCTGGCAACCACCAAACTGCTTGCTGTCTCTAGATTTCCCGTTTCTAAGTATTTCCTTATGAATGGAATCATACCATATATGACCTTGTACATCTGGCTTCTTTTACTCAGCATCACGTTTTCTAGGTTCATCCACATTGCAGCATGGATCAGGGCTTCCTTTTTGTGACCTTGTTCATCTTTGCATCCAGCACCCAACACAGGGCCTGGAGCAAGGGAAACGATAATAAATATTGAAATGAAAATTGATTCCTGGCAGATTTTTCAGGAATATGACCCGGTGAGGTTCATATTTCGGTATGTGCCTCTTTCAGATCAGGCAGAACTTTGCGGGTCTTTCAGATCTTATAGGTGGGGATATGAGAGCTTCCTGTTAGAATACAAGGATTTAAAATTGTAAATAATTTAAAAGGATAAATAATCCTCCAAATGGGCGATGGTGGCATGTGGATGAAGGAAAAACCCTTAATGATGTCCAAGAACATACTAGCAATCACTTGACAGTTCTCAGCTTTGAAATTAGGATCAAGGTCTTTTCCATCATCAAGGAACCCTACTCAGATCATCAAGCAGCCATCATGTGCCAGGTACTGTGCCCCTAAAAGATATAGCCGTGACCGAGACAGACATGGTCCCTACCACCATGGGGCTTCGAAGCTGGGAAGATGGAGTCACAATTTACCTTCCTGATGAGCTAATTAATTTGTGATGAGCACCGTGATCAGGAAGGAAAGGGCACTGAGCTCACAAGAGAGGGCATGGTCAACGGAGGCTTTTAGGAATTGACGTTTCGTGTGATTGTCATACGATGGATAGAATTAACCAGGCACTGAGGGAGGGAGGGTGGTCCAGGGAAGGCATGAACCCTGAGGACTAAGGCACTCAGCCATGCAGCTAAACCATACTTATGGCTGCTTACATGGTGTCCTGAATGGCTGTCCAAATGTGGTCACTCTAAACACCTTGAAATCTATCGTGGAGTGAATAAAATCAAGAAAAAAAGGTGTTTTTTTTGTTTTTGTTTTTTTTTTCATTTAACCTTGTATGCTTGCTTGGTATGGGGAAAGAAGTTTTCAGGAAAAGCGAATGAAGCCGTATTGGGGGGTAGGGGTGGGGAAGAAGCATTCAGAGTTAGTATCGTTATGATTTCAGAACACTGTGGTAGGTGCCTTGGAAAGCACTGTCTTCTGAGATGAACATGTGAAGGGTGGGGGTCTCAGTGCGGTCATAAATGGATATTCAAATTGAATCTACTTGTAGATTAGTTCAGGAT
This sequence comes from Pteropus vampyrus, assembly GCF_000151845.1. Taxonomy (NCBI): domain Eukaryota; kingdom Metazoa; phylum Chordata; class Mammalia; order Chiroptera; family Pteropodidae; genus Pteropus; species Pteropus vampyrus. Next base: position 4,719,838 of record NW_011888862.1, read on the forward strand.
TAACCTCCATTTTCCTCATAATCGAGGTAAATTGTGTTACACCT
>NW_011888862.1:4719931-4721171 GCF_000151845.1 Pteropus vampyrus
ATAAAATCAAGAAAAAAAGGTGTTTTTTTTGTTTTTGTTTTTTTTTTCATTTAACCTTGTATGCTTGCTTGGTATGGGGAAAGAAGTTTTCAGGAAAAGCGGATGAAGCCGTATTGGGGGGTAGGGGTGGGGAAGAAGCATTCAGAGTTAGTATCGTTATGATTTCAGAACACTGTGGTAGGTGCCTTGGAAAGCACTGTCTTCTGAGATGAACATGTGAAGGGTGGGGGTCTCAGTGCGGTCATAAATGGATATTCAAATTGAATCTACTTGTAGATTAGTTCAGGATTAACCTCCATTTTCCTCATAATCGAGGTAAATTGTGTTACACCTAACACTGGCAGAGACACAGATTATATTTAAGCTTAGATTTCAAAACCGCCCATGACTATTTTGGCAGGATGTATCTTGGGTGTTTTTTTTTTTTTTTTTTCTTAAGCCATACACATGCAGACTGATTTTTTTATTCAGGCTGCCTAGAAGGAGCTTTAACCTTTGGTTGCTTTTCACATATGAATACCATGCTGGACCATTTGGCTTTCGTGGAGTAAATATCTTTTAATTTTAAGAAGTTGTATTGTAAACAGTCTTTTTCCTTCTATGTTTAAAGAGGATCATTTCTCTGGACCTCTAATATTTGCAAACCCCAAGGGAAAGGCTGAGCACATGAGTCAGTCATCCGGACGCTGCCATGAGGTGACCACTGAGTCTGAGGAACAAGAGGATAAACTATGGACTCTTGTTTCGGTCTCCCCCTCGCCACGGTGTGGATAATAGTCTGAATGTTTCGTCCTCCTGACAGGTTGCCACATGATCGTCGGTTTCTACTGTTACAGCTGTTCCTCCTCTGTCCTCCTGCCTCTAGGTTATTAGGTTCCTGCAAGTTCTTTGGGAACTGATCAACACTTCAAGCCAAAGATGGCGGTGATGAATAGCCTAAGAGCCATCCTTCAAGCTTCTCCATGCAGATTGCTGTGGAGAAGGTTCCAGATTCCGAGGCCCATGCCAGCGAGGCCCTGCAGCCTCTACACCTGCACTTACAAAACGCGGAACCGAACCCGTGAGTCCACTGCTGCCCTAAAGAGAGCAGGAGGCTTGTTTCATGAGAATGCCGTGTGCTGAGGATTTGTAGATAGGATGTCAGTGGCATTCTAAGTGGGTTTATATGCCTTAAGAACCGTGAGAATTAACTACTTGTTCTCTCTTTGTCCTCTGAAATAAATGGGGAAAGTTCTTTCTC
>NW_011888862.1:4723451-4734219 GCF_000151845.1 Pteropus vampyrus
AAGAGTGACGTAACCTGTGTCAGGATGTCATGTCATCTATTCTCATTGACAAGCGCTCAGTAGCTCAGCTGCTGAGGGGCACCGCGGCAGCTTCTCCATAAAAGTGTATGAAGAAACAATTGTGGCACAGGGACATTTAGACTGTAAGTTCCCAGAGTTTGTGAGGACTGTCTGAGAGTGTTCGGTCTGGGCAAGTTGGCGACTTGGGCCATCTCAGGGAGTTACTCAGTCTTCCTGGTCTCTCCCATGTAAGCAGGAGGTATCCATATTATTAAACTTATGTTTTTCTTTGTTTAGTCTGTCTTTTATCATAAAGGAGGTTAGCCAAGAATTCAGAAGGGTAGAGGGAAAATTATTTGTCTTCCCCCTAACATATAACGTGTAATTATTTGCCTCCGCCCTGCTCTGCAAGCCAGAACTGAGCTGGCTTTCAATCACTTGCAGATTGAATGAAGATGACAAAGACCATCACTGGGAAGCTTTCACTCTCCTTTTAATCTCTATTTCATATTACCCTACTGAGCACATTAATTTTTCTCTAAAAATCTTTCAGGTTTATCTTTTCCTTGCCTTGCCCACAACCACCAGCCTAGCTCCGGCCTCTACTCCATCTTCCCAAACTCCGGTCTTGACATTTTCTCCAGCCACTCTTACCTTTCCTTCTACTGAACTCATCCTGCATTCACTCTCACCCCGTTTAGCACCCAGCCATGCCTCATGTAATGTGTATTTGCTTTATCTGCTCAAAGGGCCTGTGTCAACTCCAGGTCTTTAGGGCCTGAGTCCTATACTTTTTCTACAGGCCCAGGCTGAACTTGGTACCAGGCACAGAGGAGGCACTTAATGCTTATTTTACTGATGAGGAAAACCAAACCAGTTGATACTAAGGCTCTCTACCCTTACCTCACACCCATAGCCTCTCCAATCAGGCAAGCAGGTTTACCCCAGACATCTGCGATCACATGATCACACCTGCCTGTTTCTCTCTCATTTCTTAAACTCCTTGGCAATGCTAATATTCTACCCAGGTTTTGCACAATGCTGCCTAATCCTCAAAGCTCACTTACATAAGAAGTGAACTCAGCATGCATATTTATATGGGACCATATAATCCCTCCAGTGGATTTCATCTCCCTCTGGTCCTCATTGCTCTGACATCTCTGCTGTGATTCTAGAAGTGTTTGGGCCTCTCCTTAAGGGCTTAAGTGTCTCTACATCCCCCATTTTCCTCTTCGTCATGGTATGACACTGTAGGGGAGGAAAAGTAATTTTTCCTCTACCTTAGGTTCTAGGCTGAACCCCTCCCCCATAATAAAAGACAGATTAACAGGGGAAAAACAAACAGAAGTTTAATAACACGGATACCTCCTGGGTACATAGTAGAGACCCAGAAAACTGAGCAACTCCCTGGAATGGCTCAAGCCACCACCTTCAATATCATCTTCAGCTAAAGACAAAAGAAGATGTTGGGGAAGGGGAGTCAGTTATGGGGAGGTTATCAGGAAAAGCACAGTAAACAAGAGGATGATTGTTATGCAGATCGAAGTCACCTTCTCCATTTATGAGAGTTTCTGGAGACTTGGTCGTCCTCTTCCTGGTGCGGAGAGGGAGACACCTTCACAAATGGAGATTTCCATTATATATGTAAATGTCTTAAGAAAAGGTAACTTCTCAATTTTCAGAGCCTCTCGGGTGTCAGCCATTTCTTAAAAATAATCAGGCTAAAATAATCTTTATGCCAAAGAGATTTTGGGGCAGCCCACCTTGTTTCCCATCAACAGGGTCCCCAAGCCCTGAACATCTTACTTACATATCTCAAACTGGAAGAAATTATTCTTTTTCTTCCCAGACTCATCAGTATGTTTCTTAATTTTTCCAAAACCGTAGAGTGTGCCCCCATCTCAACTGGAAGCCTATAATATTACATTGCGTGTAAGGAATCCAGAAATCTTCAAAATAGTAAGCTAAATTATAGGATGCATGCTATGCAAGCCTTTATTTCTACCAGCCGCACAACTAAAACCTTAATGCTTGGTTGAATGTTCACTTTTCAAAAATTCTTCCTCCTCTTCCCCCATTTCCTTTGTTAAAAAAAAAGTCCGTTATTGACAATTGCGTTAATTTCTCTCTGTGTTTAAAACTACTTTGGCAGTTGGGGCCCAAGAAATTATCAATAAAGAAAAGACATTTGAGAAGACCCATTTTCTCATGTTGCTAATCTCCACGTGTTTTCCTGTCATCACAGGACTGGGTCGCACTTAGTTTAGGCAAAATTAGAAAGTCGACTGGGAGGCTTTAGTTTGACAAGACAGCAGAGGCTGCTCCTCTGCTAGGGGCTCTCTGACCTGTGTGTCCATGTCCTCTGCTTTCGTCAGTCCACGAAGCTCCTAAGTGGCTAAGTTCGGAGACTTCTAGTCATCATTAGTGTCCACAGGCTTTCCGCAAATGGAACAGCCTGGTGTGTGATCCTGGATAGGGCACATTCTGATGGCAGGCCTGACGTGCTTTCTCCTAGTGCACCCACTCTGGGAGAGCATGGACCTGGTCCCAAGGGGTGAGCGCCAATCACCCATCAACATCCGGTGGAGGGACAGTGTCTTTGATCCTGACTTAAAACCACTCATCATCTCTTACGACCCGACCACCTGCCTCCACGTCTGGAATAACGGGTATTCTTTCCTCGTGGAATTTGAAGATTCTACAGATAAATCAGGTGAGAACCAGACTTGTAGGCTCATCTGAGTTAAGGGTACACTGTTGTGTTGGCACAGGCCACATCACGCTGCCTCTATGGCAGCGCGGACCTCTTTCGTTAACAATAACAGGACTCATTGGACTTACTTTTTCAATGTATGAAAAAAGCCCCTTCTAGTTTTTATGCACATTTTCTCCTACTAGTATAGAGTACTTTTTATTAATAAATATGCCTATCTCTAAGTATAGATTCATAATTGATATAGAAATAAGGTGTGAAATAAATTAAAGCTTTGTCCAAAATTTATTTTGTATGTGTTTATGAATATAAAGTGATTTTCCCTGCTCAATAAGTTTACGAGACACTTTTGTATTAAGTAGTAATACTGTTTAATCAGATTTAACTGATCAGATTTCAATACCTTTGAAATGGGGCGAAAAGAATATTCGAGTTTGCATGAGGTTACAGTCTTAAGTAGTTAAGAATAGTTGCATGTCAGAAAATGGAAACTTGCGTTCTGTTAATTTTGTTCATTAAATAATGATACCTCATTTAAAAAATAACAGAATTTTAAAAACATTTTAAAATTCAAACATTATATTGCTTTTGCATCTTCTCTTTTTTTTTTTAGCCTACCTAGACATGAACTAATCTGAATGATTTAAAGCTTGCCTGAAGCTTTTAGTGTGTATTGAAAACAGAATGTGATTAATTCTATGCAGGTTTTCTTTCTGTTTTCCCCTTTTTCAAACCACATTTAATGGTATCAAATAGTCCTAATTAGTCTGAAATAATTATTATTTGAAATAGTGTATTTTAAGGCTTAAGGAGGGGTTATCAACCAGTGGCAATGTTGCCACCTCTTCCTTCCCAGGGACTGGGGACACTTGGCAACGTCTGCAGGCATTTTATGTCGTCACAACTGGAGGGCGATAGCGTGACCAACGTCTAGTGAGTCAAGGTCGGGAATGTTGCTGAAGATCTGACAATAGACAGGACAGCGTCCGCAAACAATTATCCAGCCTCAAATATCAATAAAGCTGAGATTGAGAAACCCTGATCTAAAGAAAATGAACTTCCTCTTATGAATATGAGGAAGTGAGTTCATGAAAGTGTTCGTGAATGAACTTAACGCAGAAGTGGAAGTGTTCACTCCTGTGTTTATCCTGGCTCTAGGGTTCTCAACTGTGTCCTGGTTTTCCTTGCATCTCCCTAGTGATACCCAGATAGACACAGCCCTCTGGCCCAACTGCAAACAGACTGATCCTCTGCTGGCATTCATCTAATCTCTCTCTGATTCTCTTTTCTCTGACATGCTTCTCTGCTGTTATTCAGGAAGGATTCGCGTCTGACCTTAAAGGCTTAGGTGTCTCTATGTTGTCCCCCATTTTCTTCTTTCTCTTCCATGGTATCACAAGACCCCCAAACCCTGAACATCTTATTTACATTTCTCGAACTAAGAAGAAATTACTCCTTTTTCTCCAGATTTATCAGTATCTTTCTTAATTTTTCTAAAACCCTAGAGTGTGTCCCCATCTCAACTGGAAGCCTGTAATATTACATTTCGTATAAGGATTTCAGAAATCTTGAAAACGGCATGCTGAAGTCCTGTGTTCCACGTGACCATCTTGCATGTAGCAAACTCTGCTTGTCTCCCGTAGAGCTCTACCGTTATTCCTGCCAGAACTGGACTAGTGGGCAGACCCAATCTAGAGAACGCCAGCTCTCATACGTTCACTCTGGATGCACAGCAACCCTCTCAATTAATTAGTCTCAATCCCAGCTGGGTCCTTGGCAACCTTCTTTCTTCTCTTCCGAGGGTCCTAAAGAGTAGTCAGTCTTCTAATGACCTTGACAGTCTAGGGACTGTTGCCAATATATTATTGCTTCATTGAGTTAGAAATCTTAGAAAGTTGTTTAATGGGTTTCTTAATGAAGTGAGTTAATCCCAAGATCGTTCAAGGCAAATAGCTTTTTATTTTATTTTTTAGTCATGTTTTCTCTTTTGAACAATAGATACAAGAATTCTTATCCACCCATTTGCATGGGCAATCTCATATGGAAAACAGATGACCAACATGTTCCTTATAAGAGCTCTTTAGATACCCCCAAATACAACTACTTAAATAATTCTTTGATCTTACCTTCCCTAGGAGAGTCAGACACACTCCTTTTATAAAATATGCAAGAAAAATTGTAGAGAGGTTGCTGATTCTCCACTCGTTTTGTCAGGAAGGACCAAAATAGAGAATCCCTTTTCATTACGATTTAACAATTACTTTCTTTAAGATACCATTAATCTTTAACAAATACCTAACTCTCTTTCTCCTTCTACATTTCAGTGACTGCCTCCTATCTCCTGCTTATTCTTCACTTCTATTTCTCCATGCTGTTGCAAAATAATCGATAGCATTCAAAGAGGAAGAAAGAATGAACATAAAAAATAAAGAAAAAGGAAAAGAAAGCAATGACATCCTAGAAAGGAAGAAAGGCAAGAAACAACTCTAATCCTAGAAAAGAATCTAATAAATATCAATGTCTATAAAGTTCCCCCCAAAATAAAAGTAGGAAGTGCGGCTACAGCGCGCTTTGCAAAGAACCAGGGATCAAGTGTGCAAGGAAAAGAGCTGGGGAAGGCATGTGACAAAATCGAAACATACCAAACCTTATGGGATATAGCAAAAGCGGTGCTCAGAGGGAAATTTATAGATGAAAATGCCCATATTGGAGAAGAAGAAATTTCTCAAATCAATAACCTAGCCTTTTACCTTAAAGGAGAAAGAAAGGAACAAACTAAACCCAAAGCAAACAGAAGGTCGTGATCAAGAGCAGAAATTAATGAAGTCAAAAGTTGGTTCTTTGGGAAAGATCCACAAAATTGACAGGCCTTTAGCTAGGTAGACCAAGGGAACAAAAATAAAAGAAGACTCAAATTACTAAAATCAGGAATGAAAGAGGGGACATCGTAACCAGCCTTACAGAAATTAAAAGGATAATAAGAGAAGGTATGTGAGCATCTCATACCACCGGTCTCTGCTGGGTATTGTTTTGTTATTTGGCTCCCCTGAATAGGACGCAGCTGTTGATTTTAATAAGTGTATGTGAGGGATGCAAAATATTGGGGGGAAGGGCACTGAACTGTGCCTGGGCTGAGTCCCATGGATGATTCCTGAAAATTATCACCTCCTCTACAATTTCTCTCTTCAGCAATGTCACCAGGCATTAAAGAGGAGGAGAGATGAGTCCCATTGATCTCCTGAGAATGCTTCCTGCCCTATCTGGCTTCACTTACTTTAACTTTTAGGGGGCATCAACAATGAACTTACTAAGAATGCTTTCACAAACACTTTAAATTCTCCTTCCCTATTTTTCGTCTTACATCCACTTTTTTTTGGAAGAAACAACATAATGCTTTTTAGTAAATTTACAGAGTGGTGTGACCATCAGTACGATCCAATTTTAGAGCATTTTCATCTCCCCAAAAGGCTTCATGCCCATTCCTGCATTTACTTTTATTTGTACGGGACCTGTGTGTGACCTTTCCCCTCACCATCTATTTCTCTGCTAGCTCCCTCACCTCCATGTTAAAAGCAGAGTGAACACTGCAGAGAATGTCTACCATAAGCCTGACACTATCCTAGGTGTTTTATATTATCTAATTTTTTACAAGTTTAATCCCGTTTCATGTTAGAGTACAAAAAGAACAAAATATCAACAACTTCAAATAAATAAGTATGTAATTATTTGATATATCTTACCACTGCTCTGCTAATTCACTGTCTTCTGCCTCCCTTCTCTGCCCCGTTTCTTGCCAATTACCTGCCCCTCTCATTCACACATCTGCGCCGCCTAACTAACAAACCCAACAGACACTTTACAGTCTATTTCTTTAGTGACTCATTACATTAAGGATCTCCTAAGTGTCAGGCACTGTGCCAGGTGCTCAGAATAGAAAAAGGAAGGGATGGTCCTGCCTTTCAGAGGCTCACGGTGTGCTGGACAGACAGACCCTTGAAGAGACGATGCTAATGTGGATCGCCTAACACTGGGAGGAAAGTGTGCCCGTGGGGTCTGGTAGGAGAAGGCTTCCCGGTGGAGGTGACACCTAGGCTGTCTATGCAGAGGTGAGCGTGTGAGGCAGTGTGGTGCTTGTATTAGGTGTTACTAATACAAGAAGGAAGCGGCAGACGAGGAAATCCTGATGTTGGCAGGAGCCGATTCACGGGGAGTTCTGCGGCCCGCGCTGAGGAGTGGGAAATCTGGGTGCAGCTTAGCTGGGTCTGTCACTAGGCTGTGATCAAGGTGTCAACCACGAATGGGTCTCATTTCAAGGCTTCTCTGGCAAAGGATCCTCTTCCAAACTCACTCGAGCGGCTGTTGGAGACATTTTATCTTTATATCAGTACACTTTAGTACCATCCTATGAATTTAGTGAATCGCGTGGTATTTTCTACACCTCCCCTGTCCCCCGAAGAAAAGTGGTCATCGGTGACTTCACTCACCTCTTAAAAAACTCCTTCCTTTTAAAGAGGAAGTTAGGCAAATTATTTTCAAAAGCAGACCATTGCATGACATATCCAGGGTACTTGGTTGTTGGGATCGAATGCACTAAACTCTAAAGGTCATTAAGATAGATGAGGTGGATGGCTTTTGTGTTATATTTGTTTAACCATGGACAGACATTACAGGGTTGGATTAGATGGAAGAAATGAGGAACTAATATGCTTTAGCGAATTCAAGCAAAAAACAAAACAAAACAAAACAAAACACCAAAAAACCAGCACCACCCAAACTCTCAGGAAAAGTGACTTAAAAAATTTGTATGTGAATCTTTTGCCCATACTACAATGTATTGATTTCATTAGTTCTAGAAAACTTGAGTCTAAACAAAAGGTATTTATTATCCAACACAGTGAAGCCAGTGGTGAAGTGTGTGGATGACTCACATTGTTTACTCCATCCAAAAACAGATGAGGAATAATTTTTAACTTGTAAATTTCCTATTCCATCTCAATGGAAAAAAAACACTAGTATCTTCAGAAATTGCAGAGCAAAGTATCAGTGCATAAACAAGAAAGAGAATATCTTTTGTCCCCATATTTAAGTTTTATGAGATTGGATTAGATGATATGTTGAAAGAAATTTGCATTTTACTGTACCCACAAAAATACCTGGGCACAGTAAATATAGAACATAAAAATAAGTCAAAAATTGGCCTTTAACAATTGCATGTAGCCTGGAGTGTAGTTAGATCTCGGTGTCATTCAAAGTACAGGTTCTCCTCTCACACATGTATTAAGTGTGTGAGAATCAAGTTTAGAAACACTTGTATATAATAGAGTGTGCTCCATCTAAGACAGTTCATATAGAAGGTCCGCCCACAGATTTAGCCTTTTCCCTCCAATCATCCACGGCGTGAAAAACTGTCCTCTAAATTGTTGGATATGCCATTTCAGTGATCAAGGGAGGACCCCTGGAACATAACTACCGACTGAAGCAGTTCCATTTTCACTGGGGGGCCATCGATGCCTGGGGCTCCGAGCATACCGTGGACAGCAAATGTTACCCAGCAGAGGTATGTTGAGAAGCTTGGGAACAGTGACAACTGTGGAGAAGTGGGGCTAGTTCTGAGTTTCTGGTTTTAAGAAATTGTCAGAAAGAATCAGGTGATTCCTATAAATCTAAATAGTTCTCTTGGGGGCATATTAGGTTATTTTCAGTTATTACATGTAAAATGATAACTGCCCTCACCTCAAATAATATAGCAGAAGTGAACCTTAGGATTCCTAAATAGTATTTTTTTTTCCAGAATTCTAGGCTAGGCTCAAATCGTAGCTTAAAGTAAAAACCCAGGCAGTCTACGACCATGCCACCCTGAACATGCCCGATCTCGTCTGATCTCGAAAGCTAAGCAGGGTCGGGCCTGGTCAGTACTTGGGTGGGAGACCACCTAGGAAGACCAGGTGCTGTAGGTATTAAAAAAAAAAAAATCCAGGCAACAATGCAGGGCCACCAGGTCCAGTTAATTAAAGTGACAGAGGGCGGGAACCTAAAGGAAGGCAACGACAATCGAAATAGAGAAAAAGAGCAAGGTTGGCAAGTGTTTCTGAAATAAAAGCAACAGGACTTAAGGCTGGGTCATCTTGGGGAGGGGGTCGAGGTGGGGGGCGGGCGGTAGGGAGGCCAGGCAAGGCGAGGTGAGGCAACCATGACCGTGAGGGTCTCACTTGGCAAGCTGGTGATGATTCAGTCATGAATGATGGATGAGGAATGATCTGCAGGGAAATATAAGGAGCATATAAGTAAATTGAATTTTTTCTTACAACTTTCCCCCTAATTTACTTTTAAATGTTACCTTAAAAAGAAACGCATTTTAAGTGGTTCTCTCTTAAAGAAATGTGTCTTCAATTCTTGCCTAATTCCCATAGGGAGAATTTATTTCTCTCAAGATAAACATCCCTCCTTTAGATGCAAGCGGATTTGCAATATGAGTGTTTCATGCATATCAGGATGGGAATGGACAAATGTTGCTTCCTCACTGAAATGTTACTCACTTTGCTATATATATTCTATTTTGCTCCTAAAATAAATCACTCTATTCCAAAGTAATAATAGTTGCTGTTGCCGTATACACTTCTGCTTGTTCTTTGTTTCTATCTCATTTTACATCATATCGTTGTATGCTTTTCCCAGTGGCTTTATTTTGGGTGAGGAAACATGTTAAAATATATGTTAAATAAGGCTGTCTGTTTGTTTTGGAGCGATCCTATGTGGTCACGTGTCAAAGCATCTTTTCATGGTGTTTCAGCTGCACTTGGTACATTGGAATGCAGTGAAATTTGAAACCTTTGAGGATGCAGCTCTGGAAGAAAATGGTTTGGCTGTGATAGGAGTATTTTTAAAGGTAAAAATGTCGTACGAGCTTTAAGTGATGTGTATACAGTCTTCCAGGATGAAAAGGTACCATGCTACAGTGTTAAGTTCTATGAATATTGGGGTAAAAATAAACAATGGTTAAAATTATACTAGATCGTTATGAATATATTTCAAATGGTATAAAATCGCACAGTTCAGTAGAGTGGTTATAAGCCACATGTGGCAATTGAGCGCCTAAAATGTGGCTATTTTGACTATGGAACTGTTTTTAATTTTAATTAACTTAAATTTCAATTTAAGAACTGACACTTAAGTGTTGGAGCAGGGGCCCCTTCCCTATCAGCAAACAGCCCACTCATGCGTTCTGTCTTGAATTTAATTCAGTGATATTTATAACATTCTAAATTACTAGTTTAAGTGTAGTTTAAGTCATGTGGTTGGTTCGTTTTTATATAACCAAGTGATTAAATTTAATTCACATTCTTATAGTTTCAGAAGTGAGATGTCAATTGTTTTTAATATTTTCTCATTGCTTCTTTAGCTAGGCAAACATCATAAAGAGCTACAGAAATTGGTAGATACTTTGCCATCAATCAAGCATAAGGTAATGTGTTTTTCCTAAATCACTTGAAATATATTTTATGTTTCACTCTCAGAGGAAATACTAACAAGGCATTTTGAACTGGAAAATGTAATTCATTTCAGTGTAATTCAAGTTCTCCTTGAAAGTCGCCTAGAAAACAGTTGGCCATTTATGATGCTGGTGTGTTGAGAGAAACCCTGGCCCTGGGCCACTTTTCAGGGGATAGAAGGGGTTCCATTGGTGGGCACTGGTCGCTCTGGTTTTGCTGCCATGGCACTGGGCACTTGGGGACTCGGGACCATAGTGCTGCCCCCTCCTCTGCTCCCGACAGCCGCTCCTTGTAAATCCTTGTGGAAACACTCAGAGCAGCCTTCTGACTCTGGCTGCCCTCCCTCAGGCAGGGGGCAGAGAAACGTTGGACAGAAACCTGGCTCGTCCGCCCTTAAAGAGCAGTTAACCCATAGCCTTCAGGTCAGACGCCTTTGTCCAGCTTCAAGATGAATTGTTCAGTGTGCAGAATCCCACAGGGGCTGCTCCCCGGAAGTCCACATACTCTCTCTTTCCCTCTGCCTGCCTCTCCGTCTCCCCCTTTTCTCTTCCCTCCTCTCTCTCTC
>NW_011888862.1:4734966-4855282 GCF_000151845.1 Pteropus vampyrus
CAGAGAGAGGCGTTAAAACAGAGAAAAACATAACCTTTTTACTTTCATTCTTGACAGTGACATATGTTTTACACATTGTGTATTTTATATATAAATATGAATCTCTATATAAACAAGACCCTTTTCAAGGGAAGAATGAAGGCTGGAAATGGATGTGCTCAAAACCCTTCAATTTTCTTAAGGTAATTTTGCTCTGGAATTTCAAGATGAAAACAGAATCCAATAATGTCTGTCTAGAACTTTTAAGTCAGTTGTTTTGAACTTGGAACTTAATTTTTCCTTAGAAACTAAGTTTAAGTGGTGATTACTGCGTCAATACACAAAATCCTGTTTAAGTCATAATATATCTAAACTACAATAATACTTGCTTACACTTGCTGTATGGGACTTATTAATTACCAAGCATCTTCACATGAACAGAAGCTTCCAAAATCTTTTTTTATTTTTTGAAGCCAGGATAACTGATACCAATACCTATCAAAGATTGGACCCAAAGAAAAAAAGAAAGGAAATTACAGACTGATGTCTCTGAAGAATATATTTTTAAAAGGCTAAAATAATACATCAGAAGCAGAATCCTGTGGTATATTAGAAGAAATATATAACTTTGTCCAAGTAGTATTTATTTCAATAATGCAAGGATAGTTTATTATTAAGAATGATATTACTATAATTCAGCATAACAGTGAATCTAAATAGAAAAATCATATAGCCATTTCCATAGATTCTTAAAAGCTATTAGCAAAATTCACCATTCAGTTTTTTAAAATTTTCAATAAAATAGAAATGACTGGAGACTTCTCTAACTTGATAAAAGAGATTAATCTCAGTTCTAAAGTAAATAGTATACTTAATATAGAAAGGATAATTACCATATTAGTTTTATATTAAATTATATTCTAGAAGTAGTCTATACAATGAGACCATAAAAGGAAAAAAAAAAAACTTAGAGAAACAATAAAAAAAAACTACTAGAAAGATAATTTTTTAATTAGTGGAATACAATATTAACCTCTAGAAATAAATACATTTGACTTATAAATTACAATCAATTAAAAGATATGATACAAAGATATAATGGAATAATGGACACTACCTATAATATAAACAAAAGTATATAAAATACCTTGGTATAAGCTTAACAAGAAAAGTTTAACAAGAAAACTTAAAACATTTCTGAGAGACACAAAAAAGACTTGAATTGTTAAAATCATACCATGTGATTGAATAGGAAGGCATCATAAAACGCCTTTGATGTCAGTTCTTGAGTGTTACTCTCTGTGAATTGTTTATTCTCCAATAATTGGTGTTGTACTGGCACACGAAGAGATCAATCAAGGGAAGAAAATAATAATCTCAGTAATATGTCCAAATACGTATGAGAATTTAGTTTATGATAAAGGTAGCACTCAGCTAAGTGGGGGAGAAAAGATGAGATTTTTTTCAGTAAATGCTGTTGAGGGTCAACTGAGCAGATATTTATCGGGGGAAAAAGGAGGGATCCACCATACCTTATACAAGAGTATATTCCAGAAATATTAAATGTTAAAAATATTACCATAAAAGTACTAGGATAAGGATAGGAAAATTTCTTCATACACCTCTGCGGGAGGAAAAATAATTTTCCTTCTGCCATTCTAGGTGCTTGGCTGAGAACTTCCTATAATAAAAAAGACAGATTTGCACTCCAAACGAGCTGCCCGTTTGGATTTTCTCCCAAGTGAACTTTACTTTGCTGGCTTTACTTAATAAAATCGTTAATGTTTGCTAAAGGAAAGTGGGGGAGGTGGGAAGAGGGAGAAGGATAATAAGAAGGGGGGAAGAGAGAGAGAGAGAGAGAGAGAGAGAGAGAGAGATTAACTGGGAAAAAAACAAAAGAAGTTTAATAACATGGATTCCTCCTGTTTACGTGGAAGAGACTCAGGAAAACTGAGTAAGTCCCCCAAATGGCCCAAGCCAGCACCTTAAATACCATCTCCAGCTAAAGACAAAGGAAGATGTTGGGGATGAGGAAGCAGTTAGGGGCAGTTACTAGGAAAACACAGTAAACAAGGGTAAGACTGTTATGCAGATTTAAGTCCTTCTCCATTGATGAGTGATTCTAGAGATTTAGAGTCATTCTCTTCCTGGTACGGAGAGGGAGGCACCCTTACAAATGGAGATTTCTCTTATAAATGTAACTGTCTCTTACAAAAAGGTAACTTCTACTCCGTTTTCAGGGCTCCTGTGTCTGCAGTTTCATAAAAGTTATCAGCTCAAATAATCCTTATGGCAAAGGCATATTTTGGGGTCACAAACTCTGCTCCCCTTCACCTTCAAATGGAGGAAGCTTTTCTATCAAAACCAGAAGTCGTAAAGAAAGCAACTAGTAAATTAGGCTGTGTATTTTTTTTTTAATTGCGTGTGATGAAATCCACAATAAAATGATAAAATGCAGATTTTGACTGCCCAACGCCTGACTTAGCGGCCTATACACTTAATCTGCTTCTATCTTTCCTATTTAGAAGTTGACATAACACTGAAAAAAAAAAATTAAACAAACAAGGTCAGTGGCCCATATGAAGGACTTTAGAAATAAAATTTCAGCATGGAAATTTCTGTGAGGAAAAAAGGTAGAGCTGTCATCTATCATACTAGTCACCTATAATCTAACCACTTAGTGCGAATCACTGTTTGGGTAAATCCTTCTAGTCTTTTACTTGTATAAATAGACATAACTTTTAAAACAAAATGGAATCTTTCTGTGTATACCATTTTGCTGCTCTTTTCACTCAGTGATGTGTGGAATGTTTTATAGATAATAAACATTATCTTTAACATCACTGTTAACGGCTATATACTAGTCCAGTTTATAGATCTAATGTAACTTATTGATTTTTAGGCTATTTCTAATCTTTGCAATTTGTTGAATAAAACTAAACCTTAGTTACTTGGACACGTTCCTAATTAATGAAGGTATATGTGTCATTTATAAGTATGATCATTTTTGGCGCCTGCCTCTGGTTACAGTCCTGCCTCTTCAGCTATACTTGGCCTAAAGTCTTTAATCCAAAGCAGTCTTCACAGGCTTGCCTTCTGTGTCTCAGGCTGTCCTCTCCGAGCTACAAGGTTAACTAACGGTTTTCCAACTCGCTCAGAAAGCCAAGGGCTACTACTGATTGATGGATGCTATTGCCACGTTAATGTGGATTGCTTTTTTTGTATTGAGCTGCCCTGTCCAATACTTAGCCACTGACTAGCCAGCCACACGTGGCCATTTAAATCAAAATTAAATTTAAAATTCACTTCCTTAGTCACACAAGCCACGTTTCAGGAGATCCGTAGCCATTTGTAGCTTGTGGCTACTCTAGTGAACCATGCAGAGGGTATTGTCATCATCATGGAAAAAGTTCTATTGAACAGTGTCGGCGGGGTATCCCACTGCCTGTTAAGACATCACATGCATCACCTTGCCCACAATGCCCAGGTGTAATAAGCAATCAAGAATACATTGTTCTTGTTAACGATTCAGTTACATTTTGCAAAAGCAAAACATTTTTGGCACTGTTATTCCATGCACCAGGCCATTCCTTTATCATCCTGTAGGCTGCTGTTTTGCCCAATGCAAGATGAAGTGCCTGCAATCAAAGATGAAGTAACTTGTTCTTGGCAAATGGCTACTATGTGGGGGACAGGGCCTTTGACCCCGAGTCCTTGGATCCCAAGTGCCTGGCTGGTTTCACCACGTCCTGCTGTTTTCTCCATACAACGACATCTACTCTCTGTCGTGCATGTAATTTTAGACGAATGTTTCAGAGTTATAAAAGTGAAAGTAATTTATTCATGAAGTGAAGCTGTTTTTCTATTGAAATTATTTATGCTTCCTGTTTCCATTTCTAGCTTGAGCAATTTCGGACCCTGCTTTTCACTTCCAAGGGGGAGAAAGAGAAAAGAATGGTGGATAACTTCCGCCCTCTTCAGCCCCTAATGAATCGCACTGTCCGTTCATCCTTCCGTCATGATTATGTGCTGAATATACAAGCGAAACCCAAGCCGTCGACCAGCCAAGTGACCTCCTAAGACACCCATATCTAGGTGCTATTTTGCTTTAATACATACTAGCTTTTAAGAAATTCTTAACTAAGACTATTCTAAACACCTGCATTTAATACTACTAACTAAAGATGTGTATTTCTTGGTGTGGCAGGGCCTCTTCAGTCTTTATTGACAATGTTTATCACTGAAGTGGCAGCAAGAGACACAAGTTTCTTTTATAGCAACCTGTTGGTTACCATAACATCTTTTTATGTCTGACGTTTTTGAGCTATGTTTTTACGTTTATTAGTTAGTGGTTCTGTTGAGTTATAAGTAGGGATGATGAAATATCATCCCTTTCAGAAGGCCTTTCAGAAATAGCCATGGGGCCCAGACAAGTACTTCCTGGCTGAACATCGGCCATGGTTTTAGGTATATTTTATTTCAAATCATGAATGAGTTTTCTTTTATAAAGCCTTCTCAATGAGCACATTTGCCCCAATCTTTAGTTATCTTACTAGTACGTGATATGCTACTTACTTACTATCAATTTGTGATACAGAAAAAATGTGTAGTTCTAAGAAAATACAGATTTACTTCTATCTGGAAATCCTTGTGCATTTCTGAAGATCAGATATTTTACTTAAAGTCTTGATCATATAGAAAGCATATGCAGTGTAGAACATTTTAAAGAAAATGCCTGAAGTACATAGAGCTTAGAATTCTTTTATGATACATTCACAGAAGTACTTTTCAAATGATTAGTAATATAAAGCTATAGTATATAGTATTATTTTGCATTATTTGTACACTGTTTCATAGAATATGATAACATTTTCCACAATTACAGAACTATCTTGGCTTCCCTTTAAAACTGAACTTTATTTCTTTAGTAGAGGTTCTATGCAAAGCAGATGATCAACATAAATCTCCCAATTTATACGGTGGCTTAGAAGACTTTTGCTACGGTAATAGGAGAGACCTGTCAGGCAGACTAAAATCTAGATAATTCTACGTATTCTGAGGAATCCACGCCACTGTTGTCCTTACTTGTAAATGTCTTGAAATGTTTCTGATTGCCTGTAAGAGTGGGTACAGACTCAATATTGCATTAACTAGTAGTATATCATTCATTAACATGCTAGTCATCTGGTCTGCAAGATAGGGTTGGATAAATATACTTAACACCACTGAACTGTACACTGAAAAAGGTTACGATGATAAATTTTATGTGTATTTTACCACAATTACAAATAAATAATAAATTCAGTAGGCAAAATAGATAGGATTGGAGTTGGATGTATAAGTTTAGGGGGATATCTCTGTTCTAAAGGGGGTGAAGTGTGGGTGAAGGCATTTGCTTCTAGGGTGCATGCCTTCTCTGGGAAAGGGAAGCAAGTATGCCTCCGTAAATGAATACAATTCTTAAAAAAAATGCAAACATAGGGAAAAAGTTTGTTACCTTAATACAATTGATCTGTTTCAAACCATAGTTATCTTTAAAAGGGTAAACGCACAAGGTATGCATTATTCCGGGCACACAGGCTTCCTTCTTAGGCCTCTTGCAAACTCTTAGTGCAAAATTCTACTGCAGTGAATCTTCCAAATTGGAGTGAGAACCAACGTACAGAACTCCCGACTTACCCTCACATCTTAGAGATACAAAGGATGTACAGTTGACCCTAGAACAACATGGGTTTGAACTATACAGGACCACTTATACATGGATTTTTTTTCAATAAATACATACAATACTATAAATATATTTGCTTTGTGATGTTCTTTCTCTAGCTTACTGTATTGTAAGAATAAAGTATATAATACACATAATATACAAAATCTGATGACTAATACTGAAATTAGTAGTAGGTAAGGGATGAAATGTTCTTTCCTGAGGACTTCTGCATTGACCACTGAATGAATCCTACTACCATTGTCCTACTAGAGCCAAAAAAAAAAACCTAATGGAAAGAGTTCTAATGTGGCATTTGGAGAATAAACCTTTTTTTCTTGCTCTCCTTTTTTGCTTGCAATAAACAAAAAATACATTTACGGATCGTTCTTTGGTCACTTTATAATAACTAAGACTCATATTTAGCAATAGCATTATCTATGACATCATTTATATAAGTAAAATACTTTCTTTAACTTTTTTAGATAATTAGCTATTTTCTTTCTTTTTTAAAAAAATAATTAGCTCTTTTCTAAAGACAATATAAAATAAAAATTTAGGCATTTTTCCATAGAGGGGGGCTAAACTAAAACATACATACTTGAGATTAAGTAGATGATATATTTCAGACACCAAGAAAAACAGAAAATACATGTTCTATTGTAGAATAAAGGTTAACTTTGTTCTGTTTATTGGAATATCATAGCAGAATATATCTTTGCTCTAAATTTTTACACACCTTATTTTTATCTTATGATTTATCAATGCAAATGATGCTAACAAATGATAGTTTGAAAATGAAATTGGGTTTTAGAGTAACTTCTGTAATGAAGTTAACTTTTTCATGAAAATGGATTCACAGGTTAATTGCTGAAGATAAATGTCTCCTATAAAAGGAGACTTACATTCGTTCTAAATCATAATAAAATCTAAATCTGTATCCCTTTTTAATTAGGAGTCTCTTCTTAGAAGATATTCTTGCTTATTGTTACTACGTGGAAGTCTGGCGTAATTCATAAGAAATGTTACAGCAACCCAAACACTGAGCTTTCAGAATGGCAGTAATTCTCAGCATAAGTCCTAGTCACAGGAAACAGCAAAATTGGTGATTTGCACAGCTGCATTGTGTGCCACTCAGTACATTCTCTAGTTTGGGGATATAACTGTCAACTCTCTACCTTCAAGGAGTTTAAGATTTAGTGCAAGCAGACTTGTGAAAGCAACAAAGTGCAATATAGTGTGATAGGTGTTATGAAAGGTGAAATACTTGTGCTGGGAACACATGCAGGACAAATACCTAACCCACTCTTGAGAGGGTTGGGAGGTTTTCACCCCGATGATGATATAATAGCGACTGTCGTGGACACTACTGCCAGGCACTATGCCAACATGTAGCATACTCTGGGAACTATTATTACTCTCTTGATTTTTACAGAGTAGGGGACTGAGGTCTAGACATTAAGGAATTTACTCAAGATCAGAAATTCAAGGTTTGAGTTTCCCAGTCATTCCAATTCCAAAACCTATGTCCCTAATAACGGATGCTCTGAGCTGGACAAGGTCGACTTGTCCAGGTGTGTCACTCCAAGTATCTCCAGAAGAGGAAGGAGGGCAAGGCTTTATGCAGAATTTGGGCTTCCGAATGATTCCAAGGAGGAACTAGGGGAAGCAGGGGGCAGTCTAGTCACTGAGTAGCTCAGTAATTTTGATTTGGAGGAGAGAGGAACAAAGCGAAGCCAGGGAAGTTATCCAATCTCTCAAAAGGCAGGTTATTAATCATTTTGCAGCTGCAATGTGTCTTTGGGAGAATCATTTTTTTCTTGGTCTTGTCCCTGGCCTTGTATGTGTACATCACAGTCTGAGTAATTGCAGGGCTGATGTTACTTTCTCAATCCCTACTCTCATTGCGACAGTTTAAATCCTTGCAACTTCCCACCTAGATGGTGATATTCAGGCTTTATCCCTTATTTTGCAAACCAGAGTAATTTACCTAAAACACAAATACGACCACAACAAGCCTCAACTTAAAAGCTTTCAATAGTTTCCTGTTGCCAACAGAACTGTAAGTAAACGGTATTAGCATGGCATACTAGGCCCTCTTCCATAACCCAGCCCCAGCCTACCTTTACCGCTGTATTCCTAGATGCTCTCCAATTGCCCTTTAAATTTGATGGCCAAAATTCTTGCGGTTCCAGCAGATTCTACATTTAACTTCTCAGTGCCTTTGCTTATGCTGATTTAGTCCCATCCTTCTCCACTAGGGTAAAGGCCATCTTCCTTCAAAACTCAATTCAGGCATCAGAAAAGCTCTCCGTGAATCCCAGGTAGACTATGTTAAGTAAACTTAAGTTGCCTGTACCATTTTATCTTATTTATGTATTGGTACTTCTCTGCTTCTAGATTGTAAGTTCCTTGGAAGTAGAGGTTGCACCTTGCAGCCCCAAAAGTTAAGTTCACCTCTAGAGCCAGCAGGTGCGAATGGGAAGGGGCGGAGTCTACAACTTTGCCTAAGCTGATAGGTGGAACTGCAGAAGGAGGCGGAGCCTGGGGGATGTCGGACTAGGAAGCTAAGCGAGCTGACGTGGGTAGGGTGAAGCTTCGTGAGTGGATGAGAAAAGAGGGAAAAGTGTGACTTTAACCTCCTGGCCACGAGACACCCCTCTATGGTCTTGGGAGAGGTAGTGACAAGGCACTAAGAAGCACTGGGAGGGAAGAAATACTCCCAGGGCGGGTAGGAATTTTCGGGAAGGAGACATTTAATTGTGCGGTGTTTCAGAAGATGAACTACCTACAAACATCTCCCATTTTCCGTCTTTGATCGGTCCCTGCCCGCCGGAACAACCGTGCGGCATCTGCGCCTGCGCGCGGTTGCGCTCTCTGTTAAGCCCGCCTCTTCCGGCGGCTCTTGTGGGCGTGACGGCGCTGGCAAGATGGCCGTCCCTGGGACGCTGTTGCTTCCGGAGAAACCCAGGTAAACTGGGCTGGGGGGAATTAGCGGGCCGAGGCTGGGCATGGAGCGTATTCAAGCAGGAAGTAAAGGGGAACTAGGCAAGCAAGCGAGCCTCCGCGGCGGCGCGGGGACGCGGTCCGGACGTATCACGGGCGTTTGTCAGCCCAGGGAGGCGAGAAGAGTAATAGGTGCCGGGATGGGGAAGACCTGCCGTCTGGGCGTGAAAGGGCGAGGCAGTGTTCTTTAATCGAAAAATGGGAAGCAAGATTTTACTCCCGAGCACCCGGGCGATTTCCTGTAACTAGATGCGGACAGGGGAGCTCGGGCAGACACCGCCACAGGTGCGGCCACTGACGCTGGTGTGTGCCTGTCTTGTTTCTCCAGCCACAAAAAGTATAGGGCCGCCCTGAAGAAGGAGAAGCGAAAGAAACGTCGGCAGGAACTCGCTCGATTGAGAGACTCAGGTAACGGACTCATCCTGTTTCCTGTGTGTGAAATTGCTCTCCTCACTCCCGTCCTAACTTGAGGTCCCAGTGTCAGAAGGAAGCCAAGTAATGTATCTGATAATGAATTGCTGTGGCTACTGCCTTCTCAGGTAAAGTTACGTTAGACTCGTGTCAGAAACTGTTAACGTCCTAAAGGGGGAAAAACGCATAGTGAATCATCACCTGCTGATTATGTGTAAGTATTTATGGACTATCTAATATTACAGGTGCAGGCATCACGAGTTACAGCAGCTAGCACAGCTCTTGCACGTAGTAAGTATTCGGTGAATATTTTTCTTTGTAAAACCAGCAGGAGTCGAGGGTTTTAGACATTGCAAGTTTCTCTCAAACTTGAGTAACGCAAGAGACCCTTTGTCGACTCATTATTATTAATATATTACTGAAATACATGTGCAAAAAACTAGTTATGAAACGCTTATTTAACTGTAAAACATATTTACAAATTACAAAGCCAAGTGAAATCACACATCCAATAAAAATTCAATCTACGTTTATGTGACGTTACAGATCGTGGGAAACATGCTCACGACGTGAATACGGTACTGATTAGAGTTTGGAGTGCACTACTACTTTTTCCCTGTGGTTATTTACCACTTTTTTTTTTTTTTTTGGTAAAATACTGTGGAACCTTCATCGTGTCATTTGGCCTTCGTATGGCAGAATTTAACATTTACATATTAAACCTGTCTGTTTAATATAATGAAATTAGTACTAAGTTGTAATATTATATAGTAGTTATGAATGCAGGTGGAAGCACTGAAATCACACAGAAGTACTGGATTATAATGGTTGTCATCCAGATTATCCAAAATATATTTATTAAGTTATCTTAGACATATGCGGTGATGGAAGGAGACTAGACTGTGGGTGGTGAGCACACAATGGAATATACAGATGTATAAAGTTGTACACGTGAACCATATAATGTTATTAAGCAATGTTACCTCAATAAATTTAATTTTAAAAATAGAATCAGAAATGAAATGGGGACAAAAAATCTTATCAGAGACAATTCTTGAGGTCTACAAACCATGAAGGGCCTCAAGTAACCAGGATTTGGGGGCCTTGAGAAACATAGCCATAGAAGTTTTATTTACCGTTGGAGTTGTCTAGTAATTATTTTAGTGGCATTGCTTGGAATATTTAGAATGGAAGGAGCAGTGTGTTTACCTGCACCCTTTTTTAGCATCTCCTTTTTTATTCGTTCAGAACTGGTCCACTAGAGAGGCAGGATGAAGCATCAGGGAAAACCTAGGTAGAGGGTGGGTTGGAGTTATTGATGCTCTTAGTGATACCCCCACCTCCCTTAAAGTTCTCAGCTACCTTACTTGTTCATTTAACCTATTTTCTTTGAATAAACCTTTTTGAACCTTTTTTTCCTTTCCCTGTTTTAAATCCTAAAGCTGTTTGTATTGTGTTGATTCCCCCCTGCCCCCCACGTTGATTTGCAAAGTGCGTTTGGAGTGAGCCTTTGTGGAGAGACAGGTAGATGGTGTCCTTTAGCAGTTTAGTTAGTGGAAAGATGCAGGTCACTGGTCTGCTCAGGATTGTATGGCTAATGGCAGATCCAAGGCTGAGCACTTGTCTCTGGATGACCGCTCCTACTTTTGTCCACCCTACTCACAATTTGTTATTTAGTGGTGCTTCATGAATACTGTAGCCTATCAAATACTACAGTTCATTGTAGCATACATTGGATGGCAAAAATTACCCAAAAAGTTAGAAAGTAGAGATATTATATAAGAATCGCTATAAGAATGAGTTGACAAATGATTGGTAGAAATTTCTGGAATATCGGCCTCTCAATTCCAGGTAGCCTCTTTAGCATCTAGTTCTACTTAAAGTAATCTGAAATGAGCTGCCTTGTCAGAAATTAAGGTAACATTAATCCATTTCCCGTTTGCCCGGGGAATACTTGCCAGTGGTGCTGGTGGCTACAGTGTTTACTCGAAGATAACTCATGGATTACAGTCCTAACCTTACCCCCAAAGTTTGCCACAAAATATCTTGGTTTTATTATTTTCACATCGCTCTAGTATATCAGTAGTCTTTAGAAACAAATGACATCATTCTATTTATAGTATTGTCTTCAGTAGTGGTATTTATTTACAAAACATAGTAATTCTCAATTGCTGAAAATATCAAATCCCAGAAAACGCAGCATTCCTACATGTGATGTTAACATTGTTCTCAAACACTTGTTAGCCAAAGATGCATTTGATGAATCCGATTTATGTATACATTCTGTTACATTAGGTTTAAAGACAAGTTCTGTTTAGAAATAACTCCAAGAAATTTTTATGTTTTCATATTGAAAACCAGTCAGATTTGCTTCACCCTCAAAGAACGTGTTCATGTAAAATTAAACTAACGCTAGCAGCGAGTTTTACTTGTTTTTCTTTAAATGGGAAATGGGTTAAGTATAAAAGGCAAGTTGTAAAACTATAGCATGATTCCATATAGTTACAATTACATATATTATATATGTAACATCAGATATATGCAAGAATACATATATGTAAAGAAAATGCTGCACCCAGAACTATTAGTGATCACCTCTGGAGTGTGAGAGCTTGGTTTGTGGCAGGATGGGGGATTGAGTGAGTCAGGCAACAGATGTGTTTGCATATCAGCCATGTGCAGGCAGTGTCTAGTCCGTGGGCACACCTCTAAGTCAGCCGTAGCCTCTGTGCCAGGTTCTCTGCAAGGCGCTTTATGTACATTAGATTATTTCTCTGAATTGTTAGATATTATTCTATGCGAGTTAGAACTTATCTTAATTTTTACCAATTTTCTTTTAATTTCACATGTCAAAATAATAAAGTTTACTTGCTTAAGAAAAGTAAATTATTGTAATTAGGAGGAGATGAGCCTTTGGTGAAACCTATAGTCAATATATTTGACAGACACAAAATCTTTTTCCTTTAAGCCTGAGATCTTCTGTTACATTTTCTTACGATCACTTCAATTTTCCTCATTTTTTTCCCTCAAATTTGAATTCTGAATAGGAAAGGATATGTGTTTATTATATGAAAAATTGTTTTCCTGTTTTTATTTTGAAGATGTTCCAGTGTACTCAAAGTTGAAAAAATATTACCATAAATGGTCGTGAACCCTTCGCCTAAATTTGCCAGTTGTTAACATTTTGCCTTACTTTTTCTCTCTATATAAATAGATACATACGTACAATTTTTTTCTGAACCCTTTGCATGTCAGTTGCAGATATCATGATCCTCATCCCTAAATACTTCAGCCCGCATCTCCTCAGAATAAGGACCACAATATTAAACTTGCACCCAAGTGAAAAAAACAAGAATCAATGATATATATGAGCCATATTTAAACTTTCTCAGACCAAGATTGATTATTTTGTAAAGCTCAAGCCAGTTGTCTGGTGGAATGTCCTGAATTCTGGATTAGTCTGTCTTTTCCCGATTAGCTTCAAGTTATAATTTTCATGGCAAAATACACAAAGCTGATGCTGTATGCCTCTCATTGCATACATCAGGGAACCTGTAATGTCTGTGGTTCCACGCCTGATGATGCTAAGTGTGGTCCACGTTGCCAATAAAATGGCTCCTTTGTAAAGGATGTTTCCCCCTTTGTAATTTGTACTCATCTGTGGGCTGCTATTTTGAGATGGTGTAAATATCCTCTTCCCAATAGGCTTTCTTTCAATGTTTTTAGCATCTGTGTCCAAATTAATTCTTAACAGTGGGGTTGCAAAAGTGATGACTTTTCTACTCGAGTCTCCTATATTTCTTAGTCACCATTTTTCCGTAAAGATGGATGGATGTTCCCTCCCACACCCCCACCAACTTTTTGAGTATCCCTATGAAACCATTAATTTTAAATTTAAGGTTTTATCTACTACCGTCATTGTTCTTTTTGATGCTCACATTGTACCATATTTGGGCGGTTGGAGCCCTCGTTTTTAGAAAATTATAAAAACAGGTTCATGCTATAATTGTAAAAATTAAAGAAGGTATTTTTTTCCTAAATTATTGCCTAAGGGTTTGTATACTCAGATAGTTTAATAAAACATTTAAATTCCCTCAGGACTCTCACAGAAGGAGGAGGAGGAGGAGGAGGAGGAGGAATCTTTTACTGAACAACAACTAGAAGAAGAGAAGCAGTTGGAGATAGAGAGGTCAGTGCTGATTGAAGCACTTCTCGTGAACCTAGTCATTTCATTTGAATATTATGTCTTTACTAACTAGTTTGGGTCTTCTTTATAAAATCTTACACAGAATCGGCCTTAGAAAATACCCTGGATGAGCTATTTAACTCTCCAGGTGACAGGGTAAAACTAGATGTTGTCATTTTTTTTTCTTAATGAAGGTATTTTTCACTGTTTTTGCTAATTCATAAATATTTTTTAAAAATCAAAATAAGTGTAAAAGGGCTTCAATGAACTCAACACTCCCAAAGATAGTCACTGTTAAGAATATAAGAAAGTGTAGATGTACTATACATGCATATTTCTATTATAGGATGGTATTTATACATATCTAAGTTGCTTTTTTTTTGCTAAATTTATGGGACATTTCTTTCAGTGTTAATGCAGAGATTATTTAACCCTTTCAATGGCAACACAGTATCCATTGTATAGCTATAGCATAATTTATTCTTTATTCATAATTTATAGTTCTCTCCTAATGAACATTCAGGTTATTGCTATTAAATAACGTTCATTTACTATGTACTATTTATTATTATTTATTAATTTACATTCAGAATTTTTAAATTTTACAGTGAGCATCCATGACTATATATCCTTGGTAATTGTCCTGTTATTTCTTTAGGAAAATGCCTAGAAATGAAATGGTTGGGCTCAAAGGATAAATATATGTAAAATGTAGATGGGCAGGTAGGAAGGACATCCAGGTTGCAGTCTGCAGCTCCTCCAACAGTGAATCAAGGTGCCCATTTCTCTATACCTTCACTCACATTAGGTATTATCAGTTTTTAAAACTCCTATGGTGAAAAGTTGTATTTCATTGTTTCAAATGTACACTTCTAAATTCGTAAGATTTACTATCTTTTTATATATTTTATTACCTATTCGTAGATTGCTTAAGTTTTGTATCTTTTTCTTTTGGGATATATGTTTTTAAGTTTGTAGTGTAAGCAGTGTTATTGCTTACGAATATTAATCCTTTATCATATGTATGATGTATATTTTTCTCATTATTCATCAATCTTAGCTTACAGCATTACCTACCATAATTTGATTTTCACATCATCAGTTTTCATGATATCTGCCCTTGGTGTGTGACTTAAAAAGACCTCTCTCATCCAGAGATGACAAAAATATTGTGCTACTTTTTCTCTCAGTATTTTTCAGGGATAGTTTTTTTTTAAACGTGGTACACAAAAATGTGAATGTACTTAATGCTATTCAACTGTACATTTAAAGTTGGTAAATTTTATAGTATATATATTTTGCCACGATAAAAAATAAATTTTTAAAAGGAGAAAAAAGCTTTATAGACACTCTCTGTTTAGTATGTTGCTACTTTTCTTGTAATTAATTCCTCTTCTCTATCTAAGCACATAAATAGGTCAAATTATCAAAATGACCCCCCACCCCCCACCCCAATGCAGTAGCGATTGGGAACATGGAGTTGCATTTAGCCAGATCTGCATTCCAGTCCTGGCCCTGCCGCTTCCTAGCTGTGTTCAAGTTGCTTAATCTCTCTAAGCTTCAGTGTCCTTGCCTGGAATGTGGGTCAATCCTAGCACCCACCTCAGAGAAAGGGGAGAGTAGATGGAGGGGGGTGATAAGTGTATGGTGCCTAACATAGTGTTAGCAGGTAGGAGGTGCTGTAATAACTGGTTCTCATCAGATTTCTGTTATGGTGAAGATGATATACAGTTGACCCTTGAACAACACGGGGGTTAGAGGTGCTGGCTCCCCAAGCAGTCAAAAATCTGCATGTTCCTTCAGACGTATGCAGTCTCTTCCATGGTGTGTTCCTGGAATCTGCACTTGGAAATGGAATATATTTTTCCATAGAGTATTTGAAATTATGGTTAGGTCCCCGGGCTAGACTTAAAACCTTACCTAACTCCTAATGTCACTGAAGCGATATAGAACAGTTTCTTATATTTCATTTCCTGTTTCCAGATTCAATGGGAAAATGCAGTCTAGGTTCTAAACACCCAAATGGCTAATCAACTTTTGAAATGTAGCCCATCTTTAATTAGTAACTTGTGATATTGGATGTCTGAGACACCATTTTAAGATAATATCACTCTTTATAGTTGGTCATTTTAAAAAATAAACTAGATACTGCTTATTTATTTTTATAACTCTTCATCATCTTTTCTTAAAACCGTAGCTTTATTTTAAAGGCATGATCACGATGTGGTTTTATTTTCCTCCTCTCAGCAGTTTCGGTGCTTAGGGCAAACCACAGGGGTCTCTTCACTAGATAGAGTAGCATCTGAAGGTTTACGGCCCAAGACGCCAGGTTCCCTAGTGCCGCAGTCCTGGCTGCCACTTTTAAAATGAGTAGAATAGGGAGGATAATACTTCCTGAATGCGAAAAACTGGATGTGGCTTTGAAACTTCTTACTCACTTCATTGGTACCTAAACATTACTATAGTCAACCTACAGGGAAAGTTGTGTCATTGTTTTATATAAAAGATGTCACAGATACAAAATGTAGAAGTGATGATTAGAAAGCATTAATTACCCTCTAGGCAGATAGTTGCTGAAAAGTAGTGCTTTTCAGATTGCTACTCACATCTTCTCTTTCTCTTACCCCCACTTAACTATTTTCCAGAAAGCGTCTTTCAGGATAGTTTAATCATTCCCAAACATGTCATTTTACTATTGCATGTATGTGTATTTGTAGATTAATGCCCACTTCTTTGATTACGTTATTTCGATAGGCAAAAATTACATGAGGAGTGGTTGCTGCGGGAGCAGAAGGCACAAGAAGAATTCAGAATAAAGAAAGAAAAGGCAGAGGCAGCTAGAAAACGGCAGGAAGAACAAGAGGTACAGTATTAATCAGATAACCAGTTAACTAGTTAACCAAAACTCATCAAGAGTCATGTATCTTGAACTTAAACTGGATATCACCCATTTTTAAAGTGTTGTTAAAGTTTTTCATTTATTTGCCTCGTATGTTAACTTTTAAAACGTGAGTCTAAAAAATATTACTTGTCATTCTTTTTTTCTCCCCTGTAAAGAGAAAGTTAAAGGAAGAATGGGAAGAACAGCAGAAAAAAGAGAAAGAAGAGCAGAAGCAGAAGCTACAGGAGAGGAGAGAAAGAGAGGTGATTCCTGTCACAGGAGGATAAACGCACTGCGTATCCTCTTAGTGAGCAGATGCGGCGTGTGGCGGGTTGAAGAACAAGCTATAGGCATAGCAGGGTTTGGGGCTTCGGGGTTTCGTTTAGAAAGAGTCATGTTTTCAGTATGTACACTAGAGTTTCCTTCTGATGCTCTTCTTTTGGTCTGTGCAGTGGTGGATACCTTAAGGTTTTCCTTCAGCTTTACTAACCTTTTTACCCTTTCTACCAGAGATTTGCAAGCTTTTTCTGTAAAGGGCCAGAGAGTAAATACTTTGGGCTTTTGTGGTCTGTATGTTCTCTGTTGCAAACACCCAGCTCTGTTAGTGTGCCCTGAAAGCAGCCATAGATAATCTGTACATGAATGGTGTGGTTGCATTTACATAAAACTATTATTTATTTACAAAAACAGGCAGCCGGGCCCTGCTTTACACTATGTACCACTCTAGAGCAAATGGTTTTTCTGGGGTTCTGTTGTATATGGGTTTACTTGGTTAGAGAATAATATTTTGTATCGTTTCCATATATATTTAGTTCATAAGAGACTTAACTGTTTATGACATGTCAGCAAGAATTAGTCGATTGAAAGAAATCAGGAACTCAGATTTGAAGAATTAGGAAAGTTTTTCATTATTAAACTTTGACTTCCTTTCCAAGTTGGGCTATAAACACAATTGCAGCTAACACATAGTTGCTTGTTTAAAAAAATCAATAAGGTTATATGTATATATATCCTGTATTTTCAGAATTCTTTTTAAAGATTGATTTGGTATATTCGCTGCGGTTCCTTAACAGTATATTTATTTCAAAGATATCACAGCTCATCTTGCCTTGACTGATTCATCAGGAGGTATCTTTTCTGTAATATTGCTGACTTTGAATGGCATAAAATTGGGTAGTTAATCAACTTATCATGGGGAAAAGTGCATTTGTTTACATCCTAGTCATGATGGGTTAGAGACAGCCTCCGTGACCTTTGTTTTTTGTCTCAGGCTATCAGTTAATTCCAGTACAAATCTTAGATACTCTAATTTGAGCATGACTTGCCAAATAATCTTTGACCTCAGTAGGTTCTTAGAGGCAGGAAAATTGTTTGGAGCTTATCTTTTTTTTTTTTTTTTTTAATAGAGAGTAACCAATCCCCATTCTAATGGTAGAATATTCTTCAATTGAGGTCTTTTTGTCAGTAGATAAAAGCTCAGGCTTTTTTTTTTTTCCCAAAAAGCTCAGGCTTTTGTTTCAAAGGAAGTCTGGCAAAATGTTAAGGAGAAGTGGGTAAAACGAAGTCAATTGTGAGTGTATATAAAGGGACATGCAGTCTGTTTGCGCTGCGTGCTAGGCAGTTCCATAGTGGACAGAGACAGAGCAGCAAAAAAGACAGTCCGTGCTCTCACTGAATTAGTTGTCTAGGTAAGAGCCAGATGATAAGTAAGGAAGAACTCATTTTACATGCCGTAAGATCATGTTAAGAGCTATAAAGAAACAGAACAGGGAGTCATGTGATGGGTGGCTGGGCCAGGGAAGTACTTCACATCGCTGGTCAAGGAAGGCTTCTCTGAGGAGCTGATATGTGAGCTGACACCTGAGTGCTGAGATCTCAGGGGGAAAACAGGTCTAGGCAGAGGGAAGAGGCCCAAGCATGGAGCTGAAAGGTCAGGGTGCCTGAAACCTAGAGACCAAAGCAGACAGCCACAGGGGAGGAGGTCAGCACGGTCGGCGGGTTCAGGTCACATGGGGCCTCCTGGATTGGAAGGACAGGTTTGGATTTTATGCTAAGGGTAATGGGAAACTGCTGAAGGCTTTTAAGCAGGGAGCCACTTTACCAAGGAGGCAAGAGTGGAAGTAGGGCGACTAGTTAGAAGGCAGCTGCTCCAGATGGGACATGGGGGTGGTTTGGGTGAGGGTGGTGCCTAAGACAGAAGTACACAGATCAGAGTGTGATGAGGCGAGTCAGCAGGACCCTGGTAGACTAAACGGACGGGGAGGGGAAAGAAGCGGAGAGGAGTTCAGATCATACACTTGTAGATTCTAGTTTGAACTGAGATGGGGCATTTACATGGGTGAGGAGGAGGGACAACTAGAGTTCCATTTGGAGCATGTTAAATTACCGAGGACACTTAAGTGACCAGGTAGGGTTAGCAAGTAAGCAGCTAGACAGATGTCTTTTATGAAACGCTTTAAGGGTCTAGGGAAGTGAAGTCCGTTGATCATAATTTCAAAACTTGTTTAAATGCCGATGAGGTCAAAATTTAGTGGCATATTGCAGGACTTCTTTCGCTTTAACGAAAAATTTAGAATTTTTCGTCAATCCTAATTACTCTTGTTCATGTTATATTTTAGCATCTGTTAAATGTTTATGATGTTTCAGCTAGCATCGCACTTTATTATCATTAATACCTCATCTTAAAAACTAGGACATGGTATATGTGCTCAAATACACTAAATATTACTGTTACTGAAACTATTATAAGTTGATATTTTCAATATTTTGCGATCTCAGCCATTAAATGTCCTGTTTGAGTAAAAACTCTCACCTATATATCCTTTGAAAACTTCAGAAGACCTGTGCTTTAAAAAGCAAATTAGAACTTGAAGCCTTTTGTATGTGTGGGTTTTAAAAAATTGTTACACATGAGATTCTTAACCAGAGAAACCAGATGTGACTTACCTGACTCCCAGGTTTTCATTGCTCCTATGTTTGCACCATTTGTAGGAAGCTGTGCAGAAGATGCTGGTGCGGGCTGAAAATCAGGTATTTTTAAAACCTTTCATTAAGAATTTGAGACTGATAAACATTTCTTTTAAAAACAGCACTTTCAGTAATGTTAATTTTGTGGTACGCTGTTTAGGTCACGTTTGAGTATCTGGAATCACTTTTGTGGCTCTGTGATCTATGTAACAGTAAGAACCACAAAAGTTTATTGATGAACATAAACAAATGGTATTGAATCCCCTTGTATATAGTCCTTAATGTGTGCTTAAGCAACATCACACACTCTCACCCCCAGTGGACAATTTAACGTGCTTTAGAGGAACCTTGATTTCATCAGTGCTGGTTCCCCAGCAAGGCCTTTGGCCCTTCTCAGAATGCATGGACAAAGGGAAACCTTAGTGACCATTCCTGGTGTCTGTAATGGTGCCCGATAATGAGCACTGGCTGGGAGCCAAGAGAGACACATAGCTCGTGTCCGAGGCACAGTTGTTTGTAAAGTCTCTAATGTAGGTTACAATTTAAATGCGTACGTTCTTAAATGAATCTGTATTTTTGACCGAAATATTTGAAGACATTGTAAACATTTAATTCTTCATGGATTTGTACACTATCGGTAAACTCATGGTTTTTTTTCAACAGGTGGAAAAGGGTGCCACATGGCAAAACCCAGAACCACCCACGGACTTAAGAGTATTGGAGAAAGATCGAGCTAATTGTCCATTCTACAGTAAAACAGGAGCTTGCAGATTTGGAGATAGGTAACTAATTCGCTTATATCATATCAGAATTAGGTGACTCAAAATGTTGAAGTTTTTGGGTTCTGGTTTTGGGGGTGGCACAGGCTTGAGTTTGAAACGTTTGGAGGCTTTGCGAGCTTGTCTGGAGGGTCTAGCAGGGGAGCGTAGCTACTTGTGTGCCCTTGACATGCCTTTGACCGAAGAGCAGTCCTCTCCTCTATGGGGGAAGGGAGGGATGCACTTGGGGCGGTGAGGGAGGAAGGAGTCACCCGCCTAGGCAGCCAGATAGCCGATCAACCGTGGCGATCAGTGATGTGACAGATGTCGCAGCCAGATCTCCCTCACGTCCAAGTTTGAACTGTTCATAGTGAGGCATCTGCTGTGTCCTTGCTGCTCCTCCAGCCCCCAGCTGTCTATCCTCCTCTTCCCCCAGTCCTCTTCCCTTGCGGGGGGCTTAGCCCAGTTCTCTGACGGGGCTCCCTTTGCATCTTCCATAGCTTTATGAAGACCTTTTGTTTTTAAGTTTCTTCCTGTGCTTGAATCAGTCCATGTGAGACAACTTAGATGGGGAAATCATCTATTTCAAGAGACCGGAGCCGTCTGGCTTTATTTTTTGAATGACAAACACTGTGCACAAAAGAGGCTTTAAAAAATTGGATGCCTAAGGGGATGGTTGTGAAAGACAGGGTCTGAGTTGGGGACAGGGAGTGTGTGTGGGGAGGTGACTATTCTGTTTCACCACTCTCAGTCTGCTCCAGCTCAGCCCCAGGTTCAAAAACTGGCCTTTAGCAGCTGTCACTTTGGGAAGATTACTTAAGCTCTTTGTACCTTAGTTCTCACATCTGCAAAATGGGGATTAAAAATAGCATTCTTTTTATCAGGGGGCTGTGAAGCTGAAATGGATAAAGGCAGGGAAAGCAGGTAGAACAGTGCCAGGCACATGGTAAACCCTCTCGGTGTGTTTGCTGGTGTTTTCATTTTGTTTTTGTTGCCTTTATTCTCTGAGACACTCTTGTTCCCAGTGTCTTTTGGATCATTGTTTTTGTAACAGGACATTCATGTGGAAATCTAAGTGTTGATGTCTTCATTCATTTAATAGATGCTCGTTTATACTAACTGTATGCCAGGCAATGATGATTTCTATAATATGGCCTGATTATGAATGAACAGCTCAAATTAGGTAAATAATTCGTAATGGTGAATGAATCCATCCGAGGCAAAATTTAATTATTACCGCACATTCTGCAGAGGGAAAAATCTAATTGTATCTGAGTATCCTATTCTAAAAAGGGTTATGAATAGGCCATTTCACATGATTTAATGAGAAACTGTATGTTGTCTCTCATGTTTATCTTATTCATAAAATTATCCATGATGTGAGTTTCATTTCCTTCTTTGAAGATATGAACCTTCTCTATCATTCTTTCTTTTTAAATTTAAGCCTAAACACTATTTTACATTTTTTAAGAACAGTGGTTCTTAACATGCATGTTCTTTGATGCATGTTAGAATCATCTAGAAAGCTTAAAAAATTTATATCCTACCTCAAATGGAGTAAATGAGAGTCTCTGAGACGTGGGCAGCCATAGTTTTGAAATGCACTCAGGTGTTTCTGATGTGGCCTAGGACTGAGGCGTTCATGCAGGATATGTAACTCCTTGTGTATGTCCTGCATCCAGAATATCTATGAAAAGTCAGTAGTGAAAGCTTCCTTCTGAGAAACTGGGAACTAAGGAGAAGAGAGAGACTTTATTCCCCTTTGTACTTTTACAAGTGTTTTCCAAATGTATGCTCAGTTTCATCAAGAAATAGTAATGATTGAGGTAAAACAACCCCCCCCCCCACCAAAGAGAAAAATAGACAGTGAATTATCTTTGAAAGACAATACGAGTTCACATTTTTGTGGGTAGCTGAACCAGTTTATATTTAAAGTTTTCTGGCTGTAGGATTTCTCATTTATGATGTATCTCTAACATTTGCTTGAATGTTAAGACTTGTGATCATCTGAGTCTGACTCTCCTCCTGTTGAGCATAAGTGAGACAAGGGGAGATGTTCTAAATTGCTTCAGGGAATCAGTTGACGGTACTTACTTATGGAAAGAGGATGGACTGTCAGGCTCCCTGAGAGTCGTTTCAAGGAAATATTGGCAGTGTTCAGATTAGTTTGTGAACATTTCTTAATATTTTCATAGGCATATGAAATTTCATCATCACAACTATCAAAAAAATCCAACAGCGTTTTGGATATTTTCATCATTCAAGTGATGAGTTGTGAAATAAAATTCTATGAAATTAGCAGTTACAAAATCCATCACCATCCCTTCAGACAAAAATACCGTGCCCCTTTTACAGGGGACCCCGGGGACTTGCTCCATCTAGATCATGCAGCTCTTCTGTTGGGCTTTGTCATGTTATCAGATAAACACTTCCACAGCCTAAGCATTTTTTTTGGTTTTGTTTTTGTAATTATTAGAGTTTAATTCTAGGACATGCTATTTACTCATTACTTAGATACTTAAATCAAGCAAGACTGCCACAAAATCTCATAAACATTACCTTATCCCAGGGACAAGCCAGTAAATGGTGTGGGTCTCCAAATGTCCCCTCAGGTACAGCTAACTAACTAGGCTCTTGATTTTAATACATCCCAACAGCTGATGAGCTATGTAGTTCTTACTGAAAAGGAAGAATGCGCGAGATCTCTGGGAAGACAGAGCTCTTCCTGGCATCAGATTTGAAACAGTTCTCTCATGAAGTACTGTATAAAGACATTGAGTAGGAAGGCAGACAGTAACTTCAATAAATTTTATTAACAGTTGCGGACATAATTTTCAGGAGACTGTTTCTTACAGAGGCCTTTAATAAATGATTGCAGCCTAACTGCAACATACATATGAGGACAATGGTAGTGGGTACCCGGAGTGCTCCCATGAAAGAAAAAGTGGCCTAGTCAGTTAGCTGTACCTGAGGAGACATTTGGAGACCCACACCATTTACTGGCTTGTCCCTGGGATAAGGTAATGTTTATGAGATTTTGTGGCAGTCTTGCTTAATTTAAGTATCTAAGTAATGAGTAAATAGCATGTCCTAAACCAGGGGTTCCCAAACATGGCCGACCTCCAGGACCAGATAGGGAGTTACTTTGAAAGTATTGTTCCCCGGGGTTGGGCCTGGTTAGTACTTGAGGTGTGAACAGATGGTCTGGGGCAGGATCTGAGAAATCTCAGTTCTCCCCAGGCGACTCTGAGAATCATATAGGCTTGGTACCACAGCTTTCGACTGCCTTCCCAAGTATCTCTCGTCTTAGCTGACTTTTCAGTAGGGGCTATAAGGCTGGCCTTGAATACACTCAGATTGTATGGCCTGTCTCCAGGCCAAGTGGGGATTTTCCCTAGATGGGGACTGGCTCTGTCTCAAAACTCACAAATGCTCATTTGACACCCTGGGAACTAGAGCCAAGTTCATTCAGATAGCATAAGCCTGTGAGCATAATTTTAACATTTAATTGGTTTCTAGTTTAATTCCGCATGTGCTTCATACTCGTAAAATTCCGATTCACCACAAGCACTCAGCCAGGTTGAATCCTTGCTCTCTGTGCTGTCGGTAGCTATACTTGGGAAAATGGATCTCATCACAAGGTCTCCAACTGAATAATCCAAGAGGGTCCTTTGGAAAATAGAACATTTCACGTTAATGAGCACTGCACGTTTCCGAGCTGGGCTTTTTATATGCATTATCTCACCAGGTGCACAGATATATATTATGAACATGGAAAATGAGTATGAGTTAAACATTTAGTTATTTCAGGGCCATTGTTTTTTTCCAGCACTTGCCTAATTTTCAACTTTTTTTCTTCCTAAATTCTGGGGATATTTTTTCTTCCTAAAATTTTTGTCCTAATCATGCTTTTAACTAGAAACTTAATCAGGAAAATTTTGATATTTCGGGATCTTGAACTACATTTTTTTCTCATTTTATTTTAGAAGGCAGTAAATAAGAAAATAAACTCATAGAAAAGATTCTTTAAAAATCACTCAGGAAAAGCCCGGTCCAGTTTACACTATGAAAAGAAAATTGTTCTTCATAAGGGTTAGCCTCCATTTAAGTAAAAATTAATTACATTTATCATATCGTAGATAATGAACAGGTAGTACACTGTAGGTTAACTCGGGTCCCTTGGGTCCTCTAACCAGCCATGCGACCCAGATAAGCGTGCTTCTCTAGGACCTCTGCTTCCTTCTTTGCACAGTGGGGATGATACTAGTCCCGACTGTCCTAACAGACTGCAAGGATCAGGAGAAAAAATATAAAAATGTCATGAAAACTATGAAACGCTATACATATATGAGATCGAGATACTCTATTAGCTTGAAACAGATTATCCTCTCTAAGCATCAGGTTAGTCGAAGATGGTATAGAACCAGGATTGTATTGTTCTTACCTTTCTCCTAAATCTCACATAGGGTATCTGTGTGCCCGTCACCACAATTTGTCCTGCCAGCTGACCTTCTTTTCTGCTATGCTTTCACATGTGTCAGGCTTCCTGAACTTCATCAAAAGGCAGGTTAACTGAATATGAACTTGGAAATAATTTCCAATTTTACATTTTAATGAGAGTCGATAGAATATTGATCAATCTTAGAACAGTTTTCTTCAGTGTTGAAATTTCATGTCTGAATGGGTTTTATTCTTACAGTTAAGTCAAAACAGCCAAGTTACTTGAATCTCTGTCTCAATCTAAAGCAAGCACTTTATGTGGCATTGCTGACCGTCAGACCACTGAATCGAAGCGTCTCTTTCACATGCAGGTGTTCACGTAAACACAATTTCCCGACATCAAGCCCCACCCTTCT
Organism: Pteropus vampyrus; assembly: GCF_000151845.1. Taxonomy (NCBI): domain Eukaryota; kingdom Metazoa; phylum Chordata; class Mammalia; order Chiroptera; family Pteropodidae; genus Pteropus; species Pteropus vampyrus. The sequence goes on from NW_011888862.1 coordinate 4,759,718, forward strand.
TATCAGAAGCATGTTTACAACGTTTGGAATGGAGCAGTGCAGAAGGGACGACTATGACCCTGACGCCAGCCTGGAGTACAGCGAGGAGGAGACCTACCAGCAGTTCCTGGACTTCTACGAGGACGTGCTCCCGGAGTTCAGGAACGTGGGGAAGGTGGTCCAGTTCAAGGTGGGCGCGCACGGTTCGCGTGAAGGAGGGCTGGCTCAGCTCACACCGGGGTGCCTGACAGGGCTGGGCGCAGGCTCTGCTGGGGCGGGGGCCGCGCGCAGCAGTCCGCGCCGGGCCCGTTGCCTGTTACGTCCTCACGGTACATGAAACCGCCTACGAGAATGGAAGTTCCTGCCGGATGGGGAAGGCTCTGCACCTCTTCAGTACCTTTGCGGTCCAGCTTTCCCAGCTGATGAATTGTCTGTGGCAGGCCCTGCAGGTAGCCGGCCCAGCGCTCAGCAGAGGCCGCCTTTGATCCCTGTGATAGAGGCGCACTCCCTGTCTCCGCAGGCAGTGAACCCAGTGTCACATCACGTACGCCGTTTACCGAGTTTGCTGTTGCGTTCTCGTCGCATTGTGTTGGCGGTATCAGCTTGTAGCTGCCACCCGGGTGCAGGTTTCTTCTGGGGCTACCCCAGGATGTAAATCTTGATTCCTTTTTTTTTTTTTTCACATTATTTTTATTCATCGGATACTTAACAGTACTGAGCGTAGTGTTCCCAGTCATGGTTCGTGATGCAGCTATGGGGTCAAAAAGGCATTCAAATCACATAGAATTATTTTAGCACCTTCCTTGACACAAGAGTGTGAAGTCAGATATAATAGCCACTGCTGCTGGGACCCAGTGGTTGAATTCGGTCACAGTGAAGCCTCCTGCCTTGTGATTTGATCAGATCCAAACCTGAATGATTCTGTTACGTTAGTGTGGGAAAATGTCTCGTGATTTGGAAAAAGCTAGGAGTAAAGCCGTGAGATTTTTCCTGCTGGTTGGAAATGACAGGAAGTTGGAACAGCCAAGGAACAGAGCACTCGTGAAGCTCAAGGTTATACTTCTTTCTACTGCTTTTAAGATTTTTTAAATTTTTTCTTTCTCTTTTGCCTTTTAGTTCTGTTGTGTGTGCATTCCTGTCTTCACACTGGTCAGCACAACCAATAAACACGAAAGCACAAGCGCCTGGCCACATATAACATGGTGCCACATTAGTGCGCTTCGCCCAGGCCTGCATTCTTGAACATGTCACCTTACCTCATTGTGCCTTTTCCTCATCCCAAAAGTAAAGGGATTGGATGACATCAGTGGTTCCCCTCAGGCGTCCCTACATTGTCCTGCTTCATGAAGGTCGTGGTGGATCCGCTTTCTGAACTTCGGGCCAAGTAGGGGAAATGACACTATCACCTGCCACAGGCCACCCACTAACCACGCGAATTTTTTTCTTTTGTTTAGAACTCTGTCTGCCACGCTCATGCTAATGACATTGGCAGTTGTAAATGGAAAGCTGTTTGTTTAGTAAATTTTTAGCAGGAAAATTTTCAAAACGTCATATTTATCATGAAAAATTAACAGGTCCTTGGGAACCACTGGCTTATGTGATCGCTAAAGTCCCTGGCATGGCCAGTGTGGCCTCCCAAGGCCCTTTGGTCCTGCTTCTGAGGCTGGTAGTATCCATTGTCTGTCATTATGGATCCTGCCTGTTTTTGGATGCTCTAATAAAAATACTCTGGAATAAATTTTGTAAAATGATAGATTTATTTTGAAAACAAAAGCCAAACATTAGTATGAATATTTGAGGACTTTTTTATACCATTATATAAAACCAAATCAGATGTGTCTTTTTTGAAGGCAAATGTTTAAATATTCAACCTGACAAGTAATAAGAACAGTGCATATTAAAATGAGATATAGTTATACCTATCAGGTAAAAAAATATATAAATTTTCTTAATGCCAAGAGTAGGGGAGGATGTATGAATTAGTAAAACCACTTTGGAGGTCAGTTCGTCAGTATGTAGAGAACTTGAAGGTAATGGGTGTCACCCGCTTGTGGCTCTGCACTCCAGAGAGATCCGTGGACCCATGGACCTATGTTCCAGAACGCTGTTGATGAAATACTGGAAGCGCCTTGGCTGCCTTGTCACTGGAGGACTGGATAAATTCATCTGATAATTTGCCATATCCAATATATAGTAAAAGTGAATCATTAAGTTTACAAGATTACATCTTGAAAAAAGAATGTGAATAAGTACTATTTATATAAAATTTTAAAGTGTACGAAGCAATGAGTATACGTGGTTTACATGTATGTACGTGTTTCTTTGCGTGTATATACATAAATATGTGTATACCCATATATACGTAATACACATGCATTTGTGTGTATGTGGCGGTAAATATTTGTGTCGGAATGTGAGGGATACGCCCAGCCTCAGGATAGTGCTCATGTATGTGATGGAGGAGGGAGAATAGGCTGGAAGGGCTTTTAACATCAACATGTACATATTTAAACATTCTCAGTCAAAAAAGAAAATGTTAGTGTTAAATCTGAGTGCTGTATGTATAGGCTGACTTTTGGTCTTTGTATTTTCATGTATATGTGAAACATTTCATATATATGGAACAAAAAAACAATCTGGACCAACAGGGGGCCTGTACTACCGTTCCGTGCTGAAATGTGCCTTAAATGTGAGGAGAGTGGGGTTGTATCTCGATTTTGGAATCTTGAATCGATTACTTTTGGTAATGTGGGCCGGGCAAAGTGTGTTGGTGACTGAAGGGATTCTTTCCCTTAGGTGTTTTTGATTTGTTCTTTTAGTGATAGAATTCTTCCTTGCTCCTTAGGTCAGCTGCAACATGGAACCTCATCTGCGGGGCAATGTTTATGTTCAATATCAATCGTAAGTATTCTGAACATAAAGTATCTTCACATCCTGTCACAGTATAATGTTGTGATTATGTGGATATCTGGGATTTTTACACTGAAAACATAGATTTCATATGCATGGTATTTTTTAAAAATGAAAATATTTAAAGGTGATATAGAAATATAGAAGGGATTTGAAAATAATACATTTGTATTTCCATCTTTGTATACTTATAGTTTTGAATCTTTTGCAGTATAGTTACTTTTTTACTAATATAATTTTAATAATGAAAATACTGAATAATAAATACATACCGAAAAAGGGTAACTAGAGAATAGAAAAGTATAAATTGAAAGAGCCAGAAATCGAAGCCCCACGCAAAGTCAGTGTGCAGCCATTGTATCATTCCGCTCGTTTTGCTGTTTGCCTAGGCTGCGCCATGGCTAATGGGCTAAATTAACCATCTTAATAAGGAGAGCAGCAGTCCTAGCCGAGAAGGAGCAGGCTCTGACCACGGAAGACACTTCTGCATTTTTCATGGGCCAATCTTTTGATTTAAGAAGCTTTGACTCAAGCCCATTTCCACGCAGCAGAACCTCTCAGAGGGCTAGTGAAAAGGGTTCCTGAATGGATTTCGAGCACAAAAGCAGTCAGCTTGGTGGCCCTACAGGAAACTAATAAGAGGGTTAATTAACAGCAGGCTTCATCAGCATCGTAGGACGTTACTGTAAAGTGCGGCCTTTGATTTGTGGTTTAAAGGGAAGAAGAATGCCAGGCGGCGCGCTCTCTGTTCAACGGCCGGTGGTACGCAGGACGCCAGCTCCAGTGTGAATTCTGCCCGGTGACCCGCTGGAAAATGGCCATCTGTGGTAAAATCCAACGCGATTTCCCCCCAGTTGTTCCATTGCTATGTAAAGGGGCATTCTTAGAGGAAAGACCACCTTTTAAAGGGGTGAAGCATAGCTTTTACCTCAACACGGTAGATGAGCTGAGATCATTATGTAAAGGACGTCACATTTTAGATCTGTAACAGACCTTGTGGATCACTTTATGCATGAAGCGATTGTCACAGTATACTGGTGACAGAGCTGGGGCTGGAATTCCAGTCTTCTCAGCCTCCATCCTGGGCTCTGTATCTGACACTTCGAGAAGCCTGAGAAGTTGTGTCTGTGGGAAGCCACCTTTTCCTTATCGCCGTTCAGAGGTGTTTGTTATTCATGGGCTCCCCTCATTTGAGCCATGTTTTTTTCCCCAGTCATCCCTAATGAATCTTTGGTCATCTTCGCCACCTCTAACATTCCCTGCCTTACTTGACATACATGCTTTCGTGTGGTAGAGATCGATCGCAGCTGCAAGGCGGTTGCTTTTGTCAGTTCTTGGGAATCCAGTGTGATTTCGGTGAGGTGCTCGTGAGTGCGACTTTGACTCCCCCAAAGCAAGAGGCTATTTGACTTGTTTTTTTGATTTTTTTATTATTATTTTGAAATTATTTTTATTTTTTTAGGCGAGGCAACCCGTGGTTGACCTCACAGATTGCAAGGACCTTGTCAGCTTACAATCCCTTATTTCAAATTTTTTTTTAAGCCTACAGCTCCTGGTCTTCCTAGGTCTCTCATCCAAGTACTAACCAGGCCCAACCCTGCTTAGCTTCCAAGATCAGATGGGATTGTCACTTGTTTTTTTAAATAACAGCTTGGTTATTTTCCCTAGTAACTAATGGTTTTGAGCATTTTTTCGTGTCCTTATTATTGGCCATTTCTGTATGTTCTTCAGAGAGAACATATTCGGAGTCTATTCGGAGACTTTGCCCATTTTTAATTAGCTTATGTCTTTTTATTATTGGGTTGTAAGAGTTCTTAATGTTATACAGGTAAGTCTCTTATCATGATTTGCAGATATTTTCTCCCATTATATGGGGTTGTCTTTTCATTTTGATGGTATCCTTTGAAGCATGAAAGTTTAAAATTTTGATGAAATCCCATTCGTCTTTTTTTTTTTTTTTGCTTGTGCCTTTGGTGTCATCTCAGAATGTGTTGCCTAGCTCGATGTGACGAAGATTTTACTTGTATGTTTGTTTCAGTGTTATCATTTCATGTCTTACATTTAGGACTCTGATCCATTTTTACTTTGCGTATAGTGTGTGGTATGGAGGTATTTCACTTTTAACTGTTTTACATATTTTGAGAATTTACTGCTTTTAAAAAAATGATGTCCCGAAAGCATGATGCCACAGAGTCTCCAAGGGCTGGTTCTTCAGTGTTGATTAGGGACGCACACTGTCAATGAATGGGATGGTGAAACCCTAGAAAAAATTATGTGGTCCCCATTTGTTCGATCGCACTCCACACCATAATCCGGTAGAGGAACAGGATATTCTGGTTAATTAAAACTCCTGATTTGTTACTTCTCACAGTGCTGTTTGTTAGAGCATTTGAATATATTTGAAATTCTGGGAACCAAAACCGTGACATCAGTTTACGCAGGTCCCTTTTAAATGATACACAGGAGAAAACAATTCTGTCACACGCAAACATCAGAGATGTACCTTCTGAGAACGATTGAGTGCCAGCAGTAAGTGCTAACTTCCTCACTGTTTCGTCGCAGGTTTGTTTGAAATACAACAGTGCCCGAGAGGGAAACACTGCAACTTCCTTCATGTGTTCAGAAACCCCAACAATGAGTTCTGGGAGGCTAACCGTGACATCTACCTGTCTCCAGAGCGGACTGGCTCCTCCTTCGGCAAGAACTCAGAGAGGAGAGAGAGGCTGGGCCACCACGAGGAGTACCACGGCAGGCCCAGGCGGAGGAGAAGCCCTAGCCCGCCCCGTTCCTACAAAAGAAATGGAGAAGCGGAGAGGAAAAGGAGAGGCAGCCACAGGGGCAGGAAATCTCACCAGCGTACGTCGAGAAGTCGGGAGAGGCACAGCTCCCGCAGCAGAGGAAGGAAAAGGGACCGCAGCCGGGGCCGGGGCTGCCGGGGCAGCCGCAGCTCCTCCCGGTCCAGGAGTCGCGGTGGGAAGAGGTCCCCTAGCAGGGACAGAACTGTTCTGACTTCCAAGTCCAAATAAACCGACTTTGGTTTTACACGGTTCTACATCTTATTTATTGTGGCCAGTACACACCTGGATAGCGTGCTCGGAGCCTACGTGGGTTTGCAAGTCTGGCAGAACGCTGTGTAACCTGGAACCCTGTTGAAAAATGCTCTGATTCTGCTACAACTGCTGTGTTTAGGGAACCTAAAATGTATAAATAACTTGAAACTTACTTATAATCCTTAAGATAACTAGTCAACACTGGAGCATTACCGTAGTCTCTGTTTTCTCCTGTTTTGGGTGTGCACTTTTTTCACATGAAGTTCATATATGGCTGCAGTTGAATATGCTTTCTTTCAGTTCAGACACTGTCGTAGTTCATCAAGCCCTATTCTTAATGTTATTTTTACTCACTGCATAGTGTGGATCTATCAGTTTCTTCAACCATGTCCCTACTGTTGGATTTTTAAGTTATTTTAAGTTTTGCACTATTAAAGAATCCTGTGCTATAAACAATCCTGTGGTAGATTTCCTTAAATACTTTCATACATTTCGGGTCATTTCTTTAGCATAAAATATATCAGGATATATAAATACTGAAGTATTTCCAAATTGCCCTCCGCAAAAACTACAAAAAAAGTTATCACACATTTTAGTTTTCCCACACGTCAAGTTACTTTGATCTTTGCCAGTTTGGTCAATTTTATGCATTTAACTGCTCATTTCTGTACACACTGGCTGAGTCAAACACTTTTTTCCGTATTTAATAGCCAATAAATTTGGTCGTTTTGCCCTTTATTAATCTGTTGGATTTTTCTACATGCAATACCTGAGCAGCCTTTTTTATTTTAAAATTTACTTTTTCGGTTTTCAAGTATTAAAGGGCCGCCAATTTTCCCCCTCCTTCCTACCTCATTTTTGCACTCCCTCCTGAGTTAAAGGTTTCCATTACAGTGTTCATCTTTTTTATGTGTTAGAGATTTCTTTATATAGATGTAAATTTTATGTCATTTTCAGGAAAATTAGGGTTATTGCTACTGAATATGTCTAGTGTTACAGCAATTCTGATGAAAAAAAAAACGGTCAGAGAACATTCTATAAAAAGCTAAAGACAAAATATTATTAGATTTCAGATCATAAAAGATGCTTTCATGCTTCCTCATAAATTTTTAATTTTCTAAGTAACCTTTCCATTGACATACTTGGGATCTTGCATTTCACAGTGTGGCAGTTGGCAACCTGAGATTTGAAAATAAGGACTTAAGGCTACACAAAATAGTGAAGTTAAGAGAAATGGAATAGGAGTAGCTCGGAATAGCTTCAGATCGGGATTTCTGAGTGATAACTACTGAAAATGACAGTGCTTTAATCTGTAGTCTCTACAAAAGGCAAATGTATTCTGTGGTCCAGAATACATTCCATTTGAAAAATTGATTTGTTCCAGACTGAAAATGAGAATTTTCTGTAATTATCTACCAGATTCACTAATGCTGAATACTTATTACTAAATTCAATGTTTTTCAATACTTTCCTAAATACAGCCAAGATACAATTAAATGTGGTATTCAAAGCTGAGGAGTCTTTAATAGATCATTGAGAGAAAAAATAATGGAGGATAAACACCAGCTTGTGCTCAAGATAATGATGAGATGTTAATGACTTTCCCAAGTGTTAACAGGCAGGATGGTATGGAGGGGAGTGGAAGAGCAGCTTTGGTTCATTATTCTGATAAACATCCATCTTAAATTTATTAATGTGTTTCTTTAAACTTATAACGTGGTTACTATTTATGATTTAAAAATTCCATGTCTACATTGCAAGCAGAAGCCCATAGTCCTGTTCGGTGAGTCAATAGCAGTGTGTTGGAGGCTCTTTAAGTCTACAAGTAACTTTTTTCTTAGCGGACTAGCTAGCAACTTAATTTGATGACAGGTGTTGCCTCGTTCTTAAATATCCTCGTTTTAGTATGTAACATTTCCCATCTGCAGTTAATAGTTCCCGTAACTAAGCTTTGATTTGCTACTTACATGAGACAGTAGTTGGCACATATCAGTCGCTTTGGTGAGTGTGCTAGCACCTTCCAGTTCATGGGGGGTTGTGGGGGAGGTTTGCAGGTGATGCGTAATACCTTTGATTACCTGGAGTAATCTGAGTTGCTCATTCGGAAAGTAGAAGTCAAGTGCATCAAGGTTTTTAAGCGGCATTTATTGATTGAAAATGTGTGGATAAGCTCTTGGTAGCATGGAACCCACATTATTTTTGTAATGGGCTTGAAATATATGAAGACTCCTTAAATCTTCTGCCATTTATGTTGTGTGTGCTTTTAACAACCACATTCAAATGGAGGTGAATTTTCAACATTTTACAGAAAAAAAAAACCTTAAAAATTTTTCCTTCAGCAGCCCTCCATAGTTTGACAAACTTTTGGAAAGAGAGAAACACATTACAGTGGTGTACGGTGAGCATTTATTACAGTTAATTGGCAATGCGATAAGACTGCACACGTGGCCTGAATATTGGTCACAATCACAACAAAGCTTAATCCAGCCCAGCAGATACAAATGAAAGTGTAAACTGTGAAGACATATATGTAGAAGTATGTATAAAAGTGACGTTGAAACAGCTTTTAAAAATACAGGGCCCACTGATGCCATTTTACTTCATTCAGCTAGCACTTTCATATGGAAGGTGGTGGTTGTTTTTATTTTTATAAGATCTCTCATAACTAGGCAGTGCCGTGGAAGAGCAGGAAGCTGCCCTAAGGTTTGTAGCACTTCTAAGTGGAGGGCAGCCACAGGGGAGAGCAAAATAAATTTGGCTGTAACAAGCATCCCAGAAGGAATATTCGTGCTTTAAACGGCTTAGCCAACACTTGGTGAAGAGAGGAACACATTTTAGTCAGACGCTGTCATGAAGACATCCTGGGAAGTCAACATTTCCATTTGATTTGGGGACATCAGAAACAATCCAACTAAGTGACTAGATGATTATGGCCACAAAGAGTTTTATCTCAGGAATCAAATGTTCCTTCACCTTAAAAATAACATGCTCACGATTATGAAACAATCTCCGTTGACCCAGGTTTGGAATGCCTAAGAAATTATTTTTAGTGTAAAACAGCATAATTCCAATTTAGTCATATGTATATTCATTCCCTTTAAGGTATATAGTTTCCAATAAGGGTCTTTGGTATAAATTTCTTTTTGTTTCAACAGTTAAATTTTCATTCATTTGACACGTGATCTGTCAATTCCCTTTCTTCTCATATATACTGAAGTGCACACTAGTCTTTGGTTTCCTGTTTCCTTTGCCAAAGACTAAATAATAATAAATGTATATCGCCTGATTGTGTCATTTTCATATACATACATTATATTAAAACAGATCTATAAACCTTAAAATATCCAGATACCTTTTTCTACATGATTCTAATTCATATTTAAGTCCCTTAAGTCATCAACTGATTAACCAAAGTTCCCTTTAAAAAAAATTGTGTAGGCCTGAATGAAGCAGCTGAGCAAAACAGTAATTAATACTGACAAGACGTCATCTTACACCATTAGCTAACATGGACATGAAGGCAGTGACCATCTACAGTGTGTGAAAATGCCACAAGAAGTCGTCAACAAGGGAGGAGAGTTATGTCAGTCCAATTTCTTCAAGAACACTACGTGGGGTTTCGGCTTCCTGTGGAGGGAAATGTGAGACTCTGGTAAGCAGATCCAGGGTGGCTTCGGAATGTGAAACTGACACAGAAGGACAAGCAAGATTTGGAAAACACAAGCCATTCAGTGGTACGAGCACATTCTACTACTAAGAGACCACAGGGTATTTTCAGCATGCATTAAATACCTATTGATTACCTACCAGTGGGCTGGGTGGGCACCGTTGCTGTAACACGAAAAGCAGCCAAACCCACTAGCAATTTGAGAAAGCATTACTACCGAATTATCTACAGGAAAGGTAAGTTATCTTAGTGTTAAAATTCAAAACCTCCCCTAAACAAAAAGCAGGAAAACCCCCGAGTTCTCCCAATTCTCCACATAATTTTGTTTTCCATGCTTTTTGGGGGCTGTCACATGTATTTATAGAAATATCTTCCTCTGAGTTTTTACTCAGTGTTTGACGTTAACTGTCTCCAGCAGCTTCAGAAACTCACCTCCCCAGACCTCCCCAGGGCAACCAATGGCTTCGGTGGAGGAAACACAGAAATAATGCTCTGGGACAAAAGGCATTTTAGTCCTATGTTAACAACCAATACTCATTTTTAAACGTCAAAGGAAGACAAAGCGGGATATCTAGAAAAAAAAATTACTTAAAATTTTCCCATGGTAGCTGATTTTGCACATCACAATAAAAAAGACCAAGTAGGTCAAATTTCTGGTACTAATGGCAACAATTTTGTAATTATAAGGTACAGTATATTTTAATGGAGGAAAACATTTTTAGTATCCAATAACTACTTACTTTTGCATCCTGATTGTGGTACAGCACAAAACAAGGAAAAGGGAAATTATATTAAACCATAAATACAAAAAATATACATACATTAGGTTTAATTGTATGTAAAGCATGACATGGAATAATCTTAAATAACTTACTCTATGGTCTGTTTCCTTATTTGGAAAACAAGGATCATAGTACTTACCTTCACATGTAAAGATTAGGAAGATAAAGCTTTTAATGCCCGACTCAGAAAGTGCTCAAAAATCTGTTAGCTGATAAGAGTTACAGTTGAAATCCAAATGAACGTATTTAGCATTTAGTACTAAATGAAGTACTATAAACCAGCTCTCTCTATAAAGTTCATATGATGGATGACCTTTTAGTATGTTTCCGTATTGATGAAAAAAGGGTAAAAATCAGCTTGAGTGAAAAAGGTTATTTTTCATGAAGTATTCTTGCCAAAATGGAACCTCCAAAAAAAAAAAAAAAAAAAAGGCAATGGCAAGAGGGAGAAAAGAGCTGTTAAAAATGAAGAAACATCAACCAGATACGATGTGAGCCTGGTTTGGAACCTGGTTCTAACAAACTGATTTTAAAAATACATTTTTCAATTAGGCAAAATTGAACCAAAAAGAAGGTATTAGGAATTGCTGGTAATCTGGGGGTGCGGTACCTCTCTCTTAGGGATACATACTTTAGTGTGAAAGGTGAAAAGATAGGATGTCTAGGGCTTGCTCTGAAATACTGGGGCAAAATGGGGTGGCGGTGGTCGATGACGTTAGGATCAGGAGTAGCGAGTGATGGTTAGTTGAAGCTGAGTGATGTGCACATGAGAGTTCCCAGTACCAATCTATTTGCGTGTCTCAGCTTTCATGGCAGTTTTTAAAGAAAGTCCAATGGAAATGATGTAACCCAAGAGTGATGTAAGCCAATCTCTTTCACTCATGTTTAGCCTTAAACGTTAAATGTACTGAAAGACATCTGAATCACATGCATATTAAATGAAGCCACTTAAAAATAATCATTTCTATAAAATATCGTACAACCTGTAATGTATTAAAAGGATGCCTACATCGAGTTCTATACAGCTAATATTCTTAGCTTATCCGTGTAAAAATGTCCCTCACCCTATTCCCTGGTCAGATTTCTCTGATGTGCTCACTGACTGCAATCTTATATAGCATCTCTCGAAAAGAACCATGTTGCCAATCAAATATGCATTATTTAAAATATCTGTCCTTTCTAAAAGGCCTAATTTCAAAGAATCGTTTACACATTTTATTCCTTTGAGATTTGTACAAGTAGCACATTAGGTTTTTTTTCCCAATTGCGTTTACAATATAAAATGTAATTTGCACATGTTCACATTAAAATTGTAGCTCAAAATTTGCCAGAAAAACTATTACTAACAAGAGTCAAATTCACAGAAGCATAGAAAGTAAAATGGTGGTTACCAAGGGCTGAGGAGCAGGGGAAATGGGGAGTTGTTTATTGGGTATGGAGTTTCGGTTTTGCAAGATGAAAAAATTTCTGGAGACCTATCTGTTGCACAACAATGTAAAGATGATGCTTAATGTAGACTACTGAACTGAACACTGAAAAATGGTTAAGCTGGTAAATACTGTTATGTGTTTTTGACCATGATTTTAAAAAATTTCCTGGAAAAACTAAATGTCAAATACATTAACGAAAGGGATGGAGAAGAAAAAAGTCATTCACATGAGACAAAGTACATGCAATATTTTTATTTTAGACATGCAAGGAAAGCTGTTTCAGAATTTACTAATTTAAAGCAAGCAGCTGTATACAGGTAACAAAAGAAGCAACATCTTGTTACAGCTCAGCACACTGCATCCAAAGCAAACAGGCATGAGACAATGCATATTTATGCAGCATTAAAACCAGATAATAAATTGCAGGGCAGGGGGAGGCATGGAGGGAAAAAATGGAAATGAAAAACCAACGTTTCCCAATGCTTTCAATGTACAATGCTACCATTTCTCATTTGATAGCCCATCAAGGGGCTTCAAATGTAATGCAGTACAGCAAGAATGGTTAAGAATGGAAGAACTGATCTGCATACCTGCCTAACACATTTTTATAGGTCTTCTTTCAGTGGTAAACCAGTTTGACCATCTTTTGAATTTATTGTTTAATGACAGATTATTTAACTCAGGCTTTAAACTCTCTAGATATAAACAATGAATTATCTTTTCCTTTTATAATATATGTTGCATGTTTTATTAAAAGTATACACAATAATGATCAATATTAAAGGTTTTAAATTCAGAAATATAAAACCATAGTTAACAAATCATTAAGTATTTTAAAAGACAATATATTATAAAACCATAACTAGTAAAATATAAGTATTTAAACTAAGCATTAGAACTCTCACTATATAAATGCAGTATTAATACTTTGAAAGGGTTACTATTGAATAATAGATATTGCAGATGAGATTTTCTGACATAGCTTTCTAGATAGTTCTTACAGGGATTATGTGATATTATATAGCACAAATGCAATTCAATAAATATGGCATTACAAATTTCTTAAAAACCGAATGTTTTACCTTAAATATAACAGTACAGGTCTTACTTTCTTGTATTCCAAAATACACTTTTATGTGATACATTAGAACACATTAGCTCACATAGACTGTAATATAGTCACACTAAATATAGTTTTATTTTTTTCTTTAACATCTGAAGATCAAACTATACTATATATTATCGCACTGCTTATTTAGACCTAGCATTTCAGCTGTATTTTCTTTGGTAAACACTGTAACAATTGCTAGGTTTTCCTCTTACAGGATTATCAGGTGGTGCGCAGATGATAACATGGATGTGTTTAAGATGAAATATTACTCAAAACATTCACAGGTCATATTTTTTCAAGAAGAAATCAAACCAGCTGCAAGCAGGAATAAGCTATATCAAGATCATATATAGAATGAAAATGAAACAGAATAGAGGAATAGGAACAGGAAAAAAATTACAATTGTAAAAGGTATTGGTTCTGAAATGTTCTATTATTATTACACAAGATAATCACCAAGCTGAGGATATTTTCTTTCATAAGTATATCAGCTCTCTATTTCCTCTGTGAAATTCTGCACACACGATGAGGAGTCATTTAGTACACAGGGACATTAAAATATTCATGACGTGGCTACAAAAGAAATGCACATGTTCTTACACACAGTATACACGCTGACATAGACAATCAGATTTCTAGAATGTTTAGTGCACAGTAAACAAGCGAAACTTAAAATTTTTGTTTTTTGTTCTTTGGTTTATGGCTGAGTATTTAACTTCCGAACTGAACCGGGAGTTCAGATTCAACTTTTATTAACTTTACTGTGTATAATGATCGTCGAAACGACCTACATCCTACAGAATCGTAAAGCACTGTATTTACTGATAATACACGTCATCTGGTCAACAGAGTTAACTGAAAATTCAACTAGAATGCTCCCTTCTCCCACCAGTGTTCAAGTTCATCAGGATTTTACTACACGAAGTAAAGGAATTTAATCCCTTAATGAAAAATCGTTACATCCTAAGGTGACCATAAACTCTTCCACAGATCCTAAAGGAAAATCCCAAGAAAAAGGGGAAAGTAGTCACCTATTTAGTATTTAGTAAGTAGCAATGAAAGTTTTTAAACTGTTCTCTTAAGCTTAAAAAGAAATCCAAAGACTATGTCTCTGAGACTAAGGATATTACTTTTTAAATAATCCTTAAGATAGATTTTAAAGAACTCTCCAGATTTGTTAAGTGTCCAGAGATGGATTTCTAGGGACTCCAAGAACCCCCTGAAACTAGAGGCAAAATTATGTACTCATTTTCCTGAGGAACGGGCCCATAGCCCTTCAGACTCTCACAAAAGGGATTACATCCCCACCAAAAGGCTCGTGACTCAAAAGTTTTAAACCAGTTATTTGAGTGCTTTTAAAGTACCCTTATTTCAATATTTATTCAGCTTGACACTGAAATGGTAGGCTACACAGTCATGTAAACGATTCCAATAAAATATGTAACATCCCTTATATAATAACCATTCAATATAAAAGTATCTGAGGAGAAAAGCCAGTTAAACTTTAATCCTCGATAGTTCTTTAACAGTTTAAAGAGATAATTGCCTTTTTTCCCCCACTCAGAATATAGTGGAATGAAGCAGAAGTTAAAATAATATTAATAATAAATTGAACGCCCAAATGGTTCGTTTTCTTATACAAGCTCTCGTTTTCGTAGGGGAATTCTATATCTGTATCAATGGCATTAGTGAGTCACAGTATTTAATAATACTTTTTTGTCAATGAACCTCTTTCAATATTCCCTATGTAAAAAAATAAATGATGGATCATTACGAGAGCAAACTTCCATAAGAAAATATCAGTTAAATGAAATAATTGGGACTATTCTTTGGGATTTAATGTAATGAAACTTCAGATAACGCTAAAATATAAATTACAAACTTGACAAAATTATAGTTGCGAACTGAGTTATATATCCTACTACATTTTGTTGCATGTCAGTACTCCAGCACGTATTCTAGTATGCTTTCTTACACCCAATGAAACTCTTGCTGGGATATGCATTCTCTGTTTTCTGGAGAAAGAATAAGAAAAGTTTAAGTCTGTCAAAATACCTTTCATCTAAATAATACCAATTCTTTGAGTCTTTATATTATAGCTTTCAATCTTTTTTCTCTCTTAAATTTATAGCACACCATGTAAAAACCAACCATGGAGAGCTTATGTCCATTAAAAGAAAAAGTAGTTCCCCATATAGGGCTGAGTACACAGCCATTCCTCCCCAGAGGAGAGTTACAATGAAAGAGAACAAGTAATTCTTTAGGAAAACTTCTCAAAGGTGAAAGACCTTTTACTACATTTAGGAAAGGAAAGGGTTGATGAAAAACCAAACTATTCTTTATAGCCAATGATCCAGATTACTGTACTTAAGAAATTAGCATTCATCAATTGTGAAGAATAATCTTCATAGGGAGAAAACCCTCTTTATTGGGAAAACATCGTTCGAGAAGAAAAGAAAACGTAAAATGCACAAAAATAAATATTCTTTTACCACTAAGTTGCTATAACATGTTTTAAATAACTTCTCAGTTTTGACTGTTAGGGTCTGAAAAAGTTATGCTATAAATAAATGCCTTAATGACCACTTAACATTTAAGGTTGATTTTTAACTAAATGATAGATAATGCCCATAATTAACCAAGTTATTTTTTTCTCATATACAAAGAAACTATTATGATGGATTAAATATAACTCCAGTATTCCGGGTCCTCGTACCACCAGTACATTGTATGGGTCATAGAATAATTATATTAAGAATAGGAGAGAGTGAGAGTAAAGTCTGTCATAACACACAAGGGGCCCTGTGCAGAACTAGACCTACTACCTTCTACCCAGCAAGCTGAGTTTCTTAATACACTAAAACGTCAGTGATTTAGATTATGTGGGAATAAAACCAGAATGAAAATAGGGGGGGAAAAAAAAAAAGTTTAATCCAGTTGTGTTACACAAATACAAACCACAAGCTGCCCTTAGTACAGATTCTTTGGAGATCTATTTTTTGAATAAAGATTAGGCATTATTTTCTATCCGAAATGAGCCTTCGATCCTGGCCAATCCTTTTGCTCATCACTGATTTGCTCCCCATTAAGTCTATTCCGAACCCTTAACATTTTCAAGTTTTCTGCTTCCTCTCTTTTTCCCAGCAGCTCTCCACTAGAGCTTTTCAAAGCCAAGAAATGACAACATTCTCAATTTCGCTCACCCAACTAACGAGGAAAAAAATCTACCGCTTTACCTCATTATCTCCAAGACCAATGCTTTATTCCATTCAGACTCTCCCAATTGACTTTTTCTCTCTACTCTATTCCTATTTTCCATCACTGTCTGCATTAGCTCCTTCTCAATATACATGCATGTTCGACTTTCCTCCATACTAAGAATAATCTCCCTCACCCCACCACAAAAAGGACCAGATACAGTGGGAAATGTAGGATAACAAACAGCAGAGAAAAATTAAGTTACACCTGTTCTCAAAGCCACCTATGTTCGTTCCTAAGACAAACCCCATTACCTTAAAAATTCCCAGACATTCACCATACAAGGCTGATGACTCAAAGTAAAGCGACCTGAGAAAACTAATGGAAATTGGTAAGCTAGCAATTACCTGAAGGCTAATTTAGTCTTGAGATGAGAAATGCTTAAGTAAACTAGTGGTATTAGATCCAAAACTGAGAACCTAGTCTGATTTTCTAGTATACAATGTAGTCAGAGAAAATAATTTACATTTAATGAAAAATAAATATAGAAGTGTAAGTTGAAGTTAGAGCTCTACTCCAGTTTTTCTTGTAAAGGGGCTTCATTTATTCCTTGCACTATGAAGTAGTGTCTTTTGTCTTTCACGTTCTAGAATACAGTGGTCCTTTTGACTGCTCCTCACTAAATTCTCTGGCAAAGTCCTTACTGTCAACTCCAGAACCATATTCCTTGTGCTGAAGACCAAAGAGCCAGAGATTATCCAAACTAAGACCTAGTTTTAGCAATGAATACAAAGAAAAGAACTGAAAGCACTTTATAAGGTAACTTTTAGATGATAGGGCTCATGGTGTCACTCTTATTTCACAAGAAATTGTGAGGAACTAGGAAAGCTAAGTGATTTTTTTTTTTTTTTAACATTAAGTTAGCAATGAGCGGCAATAGCAATATGGTTGCTCCAGAAGGTTAGTATCTAAAATAGTCAGGAGCACACAAGTGCTTCACTTTATGGACTGAAACGTTCTTAGCAAATTCTATTCTAGTTTTGCCTAACTGAGCAACACAATGTATACTCCTCCATTCGCACAGCAGCACTTCGTCATTCTTTTAAAAAATTACAAATTAAGAACTCTACATAAAAATACTTATAAAATACGTGTTTGTTTTACACTTCTGAAAAAGAGGGGTACTCAGACATTTTCGGAGGTAATACCATTAAGTTACTGTGCTGCTCTAAAATCTTTTCTCACTTGATATACCTGGAGTATCTTCTCTATATCATTACACAGAAATCAATCTCATTTCTTTTATAGGTAACAGTTTCATGCACGGCCATACTGTAATTTCCTTAACCTATTTCCCACTGACAGATGTTTGTGTACGTTCCAATGGCTTGATATTATACTGAGCATGTGCCTTGGTGAATTTGTATATTTTTGTTGCATAAAACTCCTTGAAGTGCAACTCATGGGTCAAAGGTGTACATATTTAACCATTAATAGATATCACCAAAGTAATCCTCCAAAACGGAATATAAGTGCTCACAGCAGCAAACAAGAGGGTCACTCTCATCTTTGCCAATCCAAAAAACAAACCAAAAGGTCTAATCGATATTTTAATTTACACTCTTGGTAAAAGAACTATTTGTTTCTTTTTTCATCTGTGAATTATTTACTCGCATCTACTATCGTTCTTTTTAAATTGTGCTACTGATACTTCTATTATATTTGTTTTATAAATTTGTCTTAAAATGATGGGGATAACTTAACCACATCTTAATAAACCCTGTTCTAAAAACCCATTAGTGATAAATTACTTTCTCTGGCAGTTAATTGTACTTTTTAAATTAAAAAAGCAGAATAATTAGCAAATGTAACTTTTAGACTGTAAAGAAAGTTTTAAGCATACTTTAGGGTCATTGCATAATATTTGCCTTGATAGTCTATTTGGATTATAACTTGAAATGCCCTAAATTTAATCAGGATTTTCCAAACATAAAAGATTTCTTGGAATCACTGAATTTCAAATATTCGAACTCTAAATATCTTTACTAAGTAAATTATTTATGGCTAATTGGGTAGAACCCCCCCCCTCCTCCAAGTCTATATGCAATAAAAGTCTATATATGCAAAATTCTGGTCATTTAAACTAGTCCTCCTTTAAGAAATTACCAAATCTCTAAGGTGGATGGGGAAATGAGCAGAAAATTCAAAAGTTTTCTAACTGCCTGCAGGATATATTCAATTGTTTCCGGGTAAAAACTCAATTACCTTAACAGACATTAACAGACAGATTCCGTAATTGAGGAAATTAAATTACATAGTGACATCCCAAAAGCTTTGCTGTGGGTTAGGTGCTAAAGTCAACCATAGATTATCTCCCCAGGCACTGGTTATTGAGTAAAATTTCGGTGAATCAGAGGTGATTTTTATGGCTATTTACGTGCTCTCAAGCACATTTACCCTCCTTTCATAATTCTTTTTTTCTCTTTTTTCCCCTCCTACCTTTGATTCATTTCAGCTAGCCATTTTATACTCCAGACTATATATTACATTAAAAAGATGTAGCAATCTTTAATGTAAATGAAATCTATAAATGGAATCTTTACATATTCCATGTTAACTTACACCAAGATTGCTCTACCTCAGCACTACTGACACTTGAGGCAGGATCATTCCTTGTTCTGGGAGGGATGTCCTGGTCACTGCTGGATGTTTAGCGGGATCTTTGGTGGTCTTAACCTACTAGATACCAGTAGCTCCACCCCGCCAGCTGTGATAATCAAAACTGTGTCCAAACATTCCCAATGTCCCCTGGAGAGGCACAAATACTCCCCGACCCCAGTTGGAAACCACTGAGTTAATCTAATTGTCTCTGGTTGGTGCGTAAGATTATGTTCTACTGTGCTTTGCCTGTATTTGTTAATGTTTCTATAACTGGAATTTTTATTTTAAAAAAAAAAGGCAACAGAGGACACAATAAAAGAAAATAATGTGTCCATAGAGAAAAAAGAACTCAAATCCTGAAATTTTTCATAAAGTACATTTTAAAGAAAAAAAAAATCACTGACAGCTAGTAATATGCTCTCTGCAGGTCCTAATCCTAGGGCTCATGCAATCAATTTAGTAAGTAAAAATGAGCATTGAAAAGTGGAACAGAACAAAATGTGAGATTGCAAAAATAAGTAAGAGTATTACTTAACAAAAATGTTTTTGGTTTATGTGAATGTAACTATTGTGATATAAAAATGTATTTATTTCTGTGGGTTTTTGTCAAATACTTTTGAAAATCAGATTTACAGTTACTATTTTAAGTTATTCCAACGTTTCATTATTACGAATAGCCCAGAGTAGCAAGAGATGGTTTAAAATGAGTTAAAATCAAACAGCAGGAGGGAATTCTCCAAATTCTGAAAATCAGACAAATAAAAACAGCTCAAAAAAACACATAAATATACAGCAAAATGATTACAACCTGAAAACCAGTGACCAAAGATATTGCCCTGTTTCTTATTAAAAGTAAAGCGAAAGGCAACATTTGTTCTCTCTTCTGTTTTTTTTCTGTATCCTCCTTTCTGTATTTACCATTTTGAGCATTAATGTAACTAAACCTCACTTACCCAAAATTTGTTCTAGCAGACCCCAATCAAGCTTAACTATAAAAAATGAAAATATGCTGGCATAAAAGACTACAGCCTTGTCAACTTTTAACCCAATTTAAAAGAAAAAGATTTAGGCTTAAAGGTTTTTAACATAAACACTGGTAATTACAAAGGAATTACAGGAATTTGTCTAAGAGGGCTTATTTCAAAATGCTTTTTCCTGTTAAATAATACTATTGTATATATTTGAAAGCATCTGTTTTAAAACAATGTAAGTAATTCTTGAGTTTGACTACCATGCCTAAGTATTCTAAATTGGCAAGATTTTAATTTAAAAAATCCCCAAAACTTCATATTAAAAGGCATTAAATACTTCAAGTATTTATTTACTTAAAATAATTTTAAGTTACAAAAGATTTATTCACCTTTTCTCGAGTCTTACCTTTCCATTTTTATGCAGTCCAACAGACTTTTATAAATTAATAATTCCACAAAGATGTTGCATAGTATTAAGATATATCATGCAATCCCAGCACTAAAACAAATCAATTTTAGAAGCACTAATTCTTCAAAGAGCACCACCACTTTCTAGACGAGGCAGATCAACAACTGCAAATCCAGTAAAATTGTTCATAAAGTGGATCATCTCCAAGTAGAAGCAAATTCATGAGTGTAACGCTTGCTATTGGTACTTCATTTATTTTTCATTTCTCAGGTTACTTTAGTGAGAAACAATACCAACAGCAAACAAAGCTCAAAAGGAAACCCCCAACAAATTTCAAAAATGATGCTGTTAGTAGTTAGTATAAAAGAAAGGTTGACACATCTCAAAGCATCGATCAACACCATCATGCACCTACTGCTGAGGGTTAAAGCCCAGTATTTAACTATTTGATCTCCATGGATCAAGCAAGGACTTGCTATCATCTCACGTGCAACAGTCCATTTTATCCATGCCACAAAAATGGTAAATTTAGTAGTTACCAATAAATAAGTTGGGGGTCAAAGGGACTAAAGCCTTAGATGGCTCTTTATCATAAGATATCCTCAGACAAACCTCCCCATTCTTCATTCTGGCTCTATAAAATTAAGGAGCAGAGAAAAACTGTTAATTGCCTGACTTTACAAAGAAAATGAACTCTACATTTCCTTTGTCATTGTATGTATGTTTATAAAATAAATCCAACTGTACCACTCCCTGTCATACCCTCCCCCCTAAAAAATCTAACTTAAAATAGGTATTTAATTGGTGGTGGGGGAAAATGTTCCGAGTACCGCTATGAATGTCAATTTAGTAATCTCAGCATGTTGCACTTTAATAATTTAAGAATCAAGTTAAGTACCAGTGGCATGTTAAGGAAACATGTTTTAAATTCCAACCGTCAAACATTAAAGATTGGATAATGGACCAATTTTTCTGGGCTTTTTACCCCCAAATCTAATTATATATTCAAATAACCAAATACCAAAAGGAATTTGATTTCGGTCTAGAAATGTCAAAACTGAAACCCTTGTTTACCAAATCATTAAATAAAATAAAAAAGATATCTTTGCTATTTAATCACAATGTCTGATATTTTAGCAATTATTATTCAGGTATACATTTATGTTATAGTCCTTTTACTAACTATAATATGCTAATAAAAAATCTACTTTATCCATTGTCTGCCCTGTTTGCCTATAAAATGAAGGACTACCTAAACAAATTACATGATGTTTATACAACTTGATTAAAAGGCAAATTTTAAAGAAATTTTTCTTAAGAAAATTCTTAAAGGTAAAAATGTGTACTTCACAAATACAAAAAGGACTAAAATCAAAATCATTTTGTGATTTGCATATATCTTTAAGCCAACAGATATTTTCATTATAAATTCAAAGCCATCTTTGGTATTTAGAAATAATTAATTCAAGTAAAAGACCTGAAACCAAATAGAAAAATCACAGTACACTTAACCCTTGAACAACACAGTGTGGGGTACTGACACCGTGCAGTTGAAAAACCAAGTATAACTTCTGACCCCCTCAAAATTTAATTTGTCCCTCAGTATCCTCAAGGGATTGGTTCCAAGACCCCTTGCAGATACCAAAATTCGAGAATGCTCAAGTTCTCTATATAAAACAGTGTAGATTAATGCGTACAGTCAGCCCTCCGCATGCACTGACTTCCAACAACAGCAGATCGAAAAAAATATGGGCATTTATTGAAAAATTCCGAGTGTAAGTAGATGTGCACAGTTCAAACCCATGTTGTTCAAGGGGCAACTGTACTTGAAAAACTAGATAAAAATCAAATAATTAGGACTTTCACAAATTTAAGGTTGCATTTAGATAAGCATTTTTACAGCTATACTTAAAATTTTGTGAGCAAAATAATTTTGTGACACAGACTGAGTGAATCCTATATCCCGAATTATAAGACCAAAAAAGCTACTGTAGAGCCAGGTGTTTTGATAAATCCAACAGGAACTGGATTTTAAAATATATCTATATAACCAAC
Source organism: Pteropus vampyrus (assembly GCF_000151845.1). NCBI lineage: Eukaryota > Metazoa > Chordata > Mammalia > Chiroptera > Pteropodidae > Pteropus > Pteropus vampyrus. Next base: position 4,781,941 of record NW_011888862.1, read on the forward strand.
TTTAAAATTCCACTACTGATAATTTGGACAATGAAAATTTCCAGTTAAAAAAATAAAGATGGCACCAGCCTTAGGAAACTACATTGTTCAATGCAGGAAAACCTCCACGAGAATGATGAATTTTCTTACTATATTACTGAGAAACACAAAAGCTCGTATCTAAAACAGAATGTTTAAAATATACATACCAAGACAATATACGACAGAGCACAGCAGTTAAGATTTTACACAGCTCTGGAGTCTCGATCTGGGTCTGGAATCCTGGTTTTGCCAAATGCTACCTAGGACCAGTCACTGGAACCTCACCAAGCCCCTACTTCATTTGTTAAACAGGCTCTCCTGACTCTTAGGGCATCCTGAGGATTAGCATAGGATGCCTCATATCTAAGTGCTCAATGAGCATGAGCTATCATCAAAGTTTTTTGTTGTCATGGTGTCCAACAAAAACTTTTTTTTAGCTGCTTGCAGAATGCTTTCTCTCATCTTATTACACCATCTATTATATGAACAAAATACTTAAATATTCCCCCAGAGATGTAAACACATATCAACATATGAATGAATCCATTTTAGGAAACAAGCACCTTGTCATCCCTAGATTTCTTACGACAGTGTGTTGGTGAATAACCTGAGTAACGAGTTACCCTGTTAACATGAAGCCTTACTATCCCATACGGACTGTAGCTTGGCTTCATAAAGGCCTTAACCTGCAATGTATTATAACTCATTCAAAATTCAGAATGGACTAGCCACCTTCTGCCTTCTCAAGACCTGAATGGCTAAATGATATGAAAAATTGTTCGTTCATACCACTGAATAGAAAATGTCTTAATGTACTATCACTTTGGTTTATGTACAAAACAACGTAAAGGTAGTAGCAGATGAGAGATAGTGCCAAAGCTCTCTTCTAAAGACTAGGAACTAATTAACAGCAGTCAATTTTTTTAACTAGTGTGAGACGGGAGAATTTTACATGGGACCATAGACATCCTGTGATCCTCTCTCCATTTCTACTTTCCCCAATTAAAGATATAAAAATACTACTTTAAAAAGGGAGACATTACTTACTATTAAAAACTTCAATAGGGGAGATATACTCCCCTCCACACGCAAATAAATGTGGACCTGTAATAACTTTTTTACCTCCTAGTACATTAAATACAATATATGCCACAAAGTAAACTTAGCATATCTGTCATATTGTCAAGTCCAGCAATCTCCCAGTAGAGTTTAAAAGACAATCCAGACACAAGGAGATATTAGTACTCACCAGAAAAAAACATTAAAATTAAAAGCTGAACTTCAGTCAGTAACTTTAATCAAGAAATGATGAACAACTTGGAGGAAATACTGGGATCTTACAGAATAGTCCACAATAATGAAATATAAAACTGATGAAGGGAAGTGACAAATATGAAAAATTCCCAATTCCTGATCCCAGTTTTGACCTAATTTTTAGAAAAGTCTGATTAGTAAACAGCAAACTAAGGAGGTGCTCGCTTTAAAATCAATTTTGTAAGAGTAGACTATGAGCTTGTAGTTAACATATCTGATGTTAAAAAAATTCTCCCCAGTGACATGTGTGCAATCAATAAACAACCACGGCTAACTGTACACACATGGAAAAGGGGCTGTGCTCATCTCACTACTGAACAGTAAATGGAATCAGGGCAGCCAACAAAATCTTTCACTTTTGTAAGCACCTTAACCACTGTCTTGGTAATTCAAGACCATTAAATGTACAATGCATTGTCTCATATTTAATATGTCTGTATGTCCCAGATGATGTCATCTCAAATGAACAATCCCCACAACTGTCCCAGGCAGTGACTGAAGCACAGGGATTCTGAAGAGCCCCCCCTCTCCCTGAAGAGGCCAACAATTAAGTTATAAAGGAGAAAAAGATCTACTTTTCTTCTCTTAGTTCACATTTCTGTTATAACAGAAATGCTAAAAAAAAAAAAAAAAAGGATTTAAACACAACAAATAAACAAAACAGAAAAAGATAAAGCTTTCTTTAATAAAAGAGTCAATTACCTTAATGAAAACATACTATATTTTTCATATTGACTACTCCATTCTTCTCATGCTATAAACTTTCTGTTTGATTAAAGCCACAATTATTGCTAAAGCATAATTCGACTTGGTACCTGAATTAAGGTTATCATTAAGTTTTCAGAAAAAGGGAGCCTTAGCTAAGAAATTTTAAACTTCAGAAATTAAAGGTATAGAAGCATCAGAGATACAATTAACCCAGAAATATAGAAATTAGAAAGGGAAGGAGGTTTATTGATGGCTCTGGTGATATCAAGGCAAGATAAGAATGTAGTCACTGGACAGAACATGGTTTGCTATCTAAGAAGAGCTAAGATAAGTACAAATACTTTTTAGTTTTCCTAACACAAAACTAGAGTTCAATTATATATATATATATGTATGTGTATATATATATATACACATATATATATATGTATATGTATATATAAAGTGCAATCATAACACTATCATTTGCTTGGCTACATCTGCACTTAATGGACATGAGGTGAAAATATGAATCAATTTGGAATGAAAATGCCATAATCTCAGTCAACTCCTAATTATCTATCTATCTATGTTAATGAGAAAAGGGATTATCTTAAGTAATTGAGAACAACGAATGGAGAGTTCTCAAATTACTGTTACTTTTGATGAATCTTTTCCCTTTTTCGAGGAGTCCATCCTCTAAAGGTATAGACTCTAGTGTTTTGGGGTCCAAGATGGGCCATCAAAACGGCAGACCATCTTCAAGTAAACAATCCATCCATAGATAACTGAGTTGACGTGACTGACACATATTCCAATGAATAAACTGCACATGGACAGTACATGCCAAGCATGCTTCAGAGTAATTTCTGAAACTAAGAATAAGGGAAGATAACTAACACTCCCTGGCAAGAGCAAAACATGCTAGTGTCTCGTCAAGAGAACGAGTAGCTTACCTCCTGCAGGAGATCGGCCTGCTCAATTGCTTTAAGCACATTTTTCTTGGATGTTTCCTGAACTTCTCCTCCCAAAAGAAACTCATCCAAAATAAAATAAGCCTTCTCAAAATTAAAGATGATATCAAGTTCACACACCTGAAAAGCAAAATAAAGAAATAATAATGTTAAGACTGAAGAAAGCAAAAGATACTTAGCTATTATCAGGTAGTAAACGAAACCTAACTAGAGTGAATCCATCTTAATTCTTTCTGAAAATGGCGATCTCTCTAACTAAGCTTCATTGGTTTAGTCAGCTTAATTTTCAGATCTCAAGTACTTGAAAACACAATGCCTACAAGCTAAGTAAGACCAAACTCTGCAAACTCCCAATACGGGCAACTTTTCTACTCATAAAAACTGATCTTTTAAACTACATATTTCCTGGGTAGATAATGTGATTATGACCGCTAACCAAATCTACACTCTACACTAAGCACTCCCAGAATATTAATCTTTGCAGTTAGACTACTTTCTACTTCACTATTTTAAACTTCACTCTCACCAGCATAATTAAATGAGTATGTCTGTGGGGTCAAGCAATTCTGGCAATTCACTGACTAGGCACACTGACAAGTAAGAGTCATTATTCCTTCCCTCTCCCGCAGTCAGAACCCCCAAGACAATCAAATAATAAACTTCTTATAAAAATTATTTTAAAAACTACGGTGTTCAATTCCCTAAAACAAAATATTACTCACACTGCCAAAATACTTGTCAAGTAATTCCACGTAACGATGAATTATTTCCAGGGTAATTAGTTCATTGTCCTGGTCCTCAATAGCACAGCAAAAATAGAGACTAGCATATCTGTGACAAAAAAACAAATGTGAAAAAGATTTTACCCTACAATCATAGTTCCTAAATGTATTTTCATATCCTATTGTGAAAGACCCCACGTGTAGTTTACTTCCTCTTTTACAACAGTACAGATTATTTTTCTCCTAGATTACAAAATAAATGCGTAAGAAAGAGAAAGTTTGAAAAGTATAGGCAAGCGAAAAAGAAAATCACTCAATCACACCATCTAGAAAAAGGAACCATTTTGCTCTTCTTCCCTTTAGGCTCCTTTCTATGTAGATTCTGAAACATAGCTGACCCAGGTTGTTCTGAGGTTCACTTAATTAAAACAAAATGCACTGCATGACTAATTCAAACTACAAATAAACAGAGAAGAAAATAAACTCTCCAATTGAAGGACTTATTGAAGATATTGTCAACGTAAAGTCAATGTTCTGGAACGTTTTATTGAAGTGTAATACACACACAGAGGAGAACACAAGTCATAAATGAGTTTTCAAAGTGAACCCACCTACCAGCACTTGTCTTAAGAAATAGATTACTGAACTTCTGAAACCCCTCTCCTAGCCTCTCCAGGTCACAACCTCCCACTCCCAAGGGTAACTACTATTTTGACTTCTAACAACATAGAATTAAAAAAAAAAAAAAAGAAAAAGAAAAGAAAAGGTTTCTAGGGTTGCGGAATAAGCCTCGGCAAAGAACAACGGTTCTAAGTTACTACAGAAGTTAGAGTAAGAGAACACGGGAAACAGAGACTTGTCCTCAAATTTTCCAAGTTCAACCCTGCTGAACTGAAAGCTTAGGTTATTCACCTTTGAAGAAGGAATAAGGTTGGAAAACTCATATTCTCCTCCGAATTAGAATTCCAACACAAGGTTACACTTAACTCAAGAAAGCCAAAACTTACTTATACACAATCTTCGGGGTATAGCAAATGATGACCAAGTCTTTTGTGGAGGATTAAAAGAGAATTTTCACATGGTTGAGCGTATTTAAGGCTTTTGAAAAGAAACAAAATAAAAACCTAAGATATTCTAAACAAATTTCAGTTCAGATTGTAATTTTCACTGAAGAGCATTTAAGTGATTTTTGGAAAACACAATAGGCAATCACTGCTCACGGCATTAATGTAAAATAATATACAAAGCAATAGTGCTCATAAAATAATGTTCATAGCATTAATGTAAAATATACAAATGCACACAATCTCAGTTTTGGAATTCAATAAATTCATGCTCTTCAGTATAACTAGTATTTATATAACAGTCGACTAATTTCAATATTATCAAAAACTTTTCATCTTATTTGATCTTTCTAACAGCAAACATCATCGTCGCTGATTATGGAAGGGGAAAACAAAAAACAAAAAACTAAGACCTAAGTATACAGGGCCTGCCAAGTGGTTGCACTGGGACAAGAAATCTGATCTTCAGACCTTAACTTGAGACACTTTTTCATCTTCCACCACCGAGCCCTTGTCATACACAGCATGATTTTGGCCATACCCATTCTACCTGACTTCTACAGTAAGTTATTTAAAAAGGTAGGTCTCCTGCAGTCTTGGAGAAGCATCTGAATGCATTCATTTATTATCATGAAGGACATAACAGGGCACCACCTCCAACTTCAACAAAGGGCTTCCTCTCTTTCCCAGCACTACCCTATGTTTTTATCTGTTTAGAAGGCAACAGAATATTACAAGTCTCCATCCTCCCTAATGCATGCTCATCAAACAGAGTTCTAGATTTGGAGAAATTGATACAAGTGATTATGTAAGGTTCCTTGAACTAAGAAAACTAAAGATTAACGGGACTGACGTTAAAACGGTAGATAAAAACCAGACATGACTAGCTAACATGAACAAAATGCTAAATAATTCCATTACTAATAATCAGTTTGGGGTAAAATTCCTTTTAATTTCAAGATTTCTTCAATGCTACTGTTAGGCAATCTAATGCTTGCACCAACCTTGCTCCCTACCCATGGTACTGCCTCTTCACTTACAAATAAACAGCACTTAAACACTAGCCAAAGGTCCTAAATTGAATAAATTATTTGGAAATAACTGATTATCACCAGGACTGATGTATCTAAGTACCAACCAGTAATAATAATAATAAAAACCTGCAACAAAAGAGCCATCAAATTAAATGAATTTTTTATTGTAGGTGAACATCTAGTTATTCAGGATTATGAGAAGGCACCTTTCCGGAAGCTTAGGAAGGAAACGAAAGCGTAATAACAACTGGTAGTATTCACTGAGCCCTCACTGAGTGAGGTACTAAATGTTAGCCACGGCTTTTGCATATCTCACCATTTTTAATCTTCACAACATGACTTCTAGAGAGATACCATTGCTCACATTTGTAGAAGACCCAGGCTTAACTGAGCAACCTCCCCAAAAATAGCAATGTGACTCCAGAGCCCAAGTTTTATATTAAAAACTATAACCAGCAACTGTATTAAATAATCTTGCACCTGGCAAAAATTAAAACATTCAAAGCAGTATTTAAACTGCTTTGAAGAGGGAGACATCAAAATTGTTATACTGATTTACTAAAAGATTACCAAGAGAACCTGAAGTACTATTTTTAGAACCAAATTATTTTTAAAAATTCAATAATGAGCTCGTTTTGTTCTTAGTACATATTTGTAAGTCTAAATCTAAAGTAAAATTAATAGACTAGTAAGAAAGGTATGTTTGGTTATTTTTAGCAGAGTGGATTAAGGCTTACTCTAATTACTGGCACTCGGAGAACATCTGAAAGTGCCTATTCTTATATTCAAAACCCATGACTTCTCCGCAGTCAGCTAAATATCAGCTGACTGTGGGTGAATGTAACTAAGCAGTTCTCAATACCCACTGGTATGTCATTAAAAATTCTTTTGTTAGTAAAGAAAATCAATACAGTACTCTTTGACAAATTCTCAAGTTAGTAAAATTTGGAGACGTGTGTATTTTTTTAATTTTAAGTCTTTAATCCAGTGCCTCTTCCATAACATGCTGCACAAAATAGAAATTAAAAAAAAAAAAAAAGTTTTCTGTATTCATAGGATTGTCAAGAGCATTTATTTTAGAGATGAGGAAACAGGCCACATGACTTTTCCAAAGTCACAAAACTAGCTAGTTAGTGGTATAAACAAAATAAAACTCAAGACCCCAGATTTTCAATTTTTTTCAGCTACATTATTTTATCTTGGGTCCCTTCCCAAGACTCCCTCCCAAGAGGGAGAATTATTATGCAAAATACTCAGGATGGAGAAAGTGGATGAGATAACCTGAGGAAGGAAGACATAAAGATTACTTGCTGATCTAAACAGGGAAAAGTGCTAGCTCAAAATTTCTCAGGAGCTAAGCAGTAATTCTTTAGGTCTTCTCTTCCAGCTGGACTAGGGAAAAATAATCACCTGTTTATATCAACAGAAAATATGTCTTTAAGTACAATAGATGACCTTTTCAGTATGAAATGGGGGAGGATGCATAGAAAAACTGATTATAAATTCTAACTTTTGTATGTTATTTTTATCTCAATAAAGCTTTTTTTTTTTTTTTAAATGCACCTTTTATTTATAGGAGCCTGATGCAAGTATCGGAGTCAGGTTAGATTGCCCTTTATAGCCTTTTAAAGAAAAAGCGGTGGTCCAATATGGGTGGGTTGAATGCTGTGGGCAGGAACACTAACTAGTGCTTTCTTTCTTTTCGTTTAATAGGCCATTTCCTTCCGCTGCAGAAATCCTGATTTGTGGGATTGATTCCTTTGCTGGTATTTTCCTCCTCCACATGGGGGACTCCTTCCCCTATCTAGAAATAAGCTTAAGTCTCTCACTTCTTTTTTGAACCCTGTCCCCAACTCCTGTCTATGGGTGGTCATCATGCCTTCTGTCTTTCAGAGCAAAACTCCCCCCAAAAGTCTACATTTGCTATTTAAATGTCTCCACCTCTTCACACTTTACCCCATTTCTTTGAGAGTTCTGTCTCTACTATTCCACTGAAAATGTCCCGACAAAGGGCATTTTATGAAATGCTCACTATAAAATCTAGCAGATTATTTCTTCACTTTAATTGAACTTAATGCAACATTTGGCAGTGGTAACGTGATGTTTGAAACTTTCTCTTCTTCTCTGACAGTACTAATCCTATACTTACCCTCCCCTCCCTCTTTGCCTGCAGCTGGAATGTTGGCGATCTAACACTTTATGCCTAATTTTCCCCTAGACTTCCATGCCTATGCCGGTCCCAAGAAAATGAGGCATCTCAAAGTCAACTTGTCTACTAGTTCAGCACTAACCCAGTCAACAGAGAGAGAAATGTGGTTTCCCTCCACTCCTCCACTTCTTTCACTGCCGTCCCCCCACCCCCAGCAGTGACCAACTCTTAAAAAACTTACCTGGGTAACAGCTCTTTCAGCTCTTTCCACCTGCTGAGCCCACAGCAAGGTCTTCCTTCAGGAATTCATTATAGTGCCTGCAATCTCCTAACAGATCCCTCAGGTGCCAGTCACAGCCCTTCCCCCACCCATTCTCCAATTACCAGGACCTGTTAAAAAAGGCAAGTCTGCTTTTTCACCCCTGTTTAAAATCTTTGCCTCCAAGATTAAGATTCGAGTCCTAGCCAGTCACTAACTAGCATACGACCTTGGACAAGTCACTTCTCCCAAGTTCTCCAGTTTTTTGTTTTAAATAAAATTGACATTTGATCAACAGAGGCAATTTTCAAACTCCGGAACCACCTTCTAGGCAGAGGGTAGAGGTCCTGTAAGTAGGGGTACAGGCAGGATTCCAGTCTTGATTTCACAAGGGCAGCTTCACTTCCACTTGTTTTATTTAAGGTTCTATTCTTAGGGCAAAAAGCTTTAAAAAAAAAAAAATTTAAAAAAACTAGCCCGACACAGTGCCTTAAACATAGAAGGCTTTAATACATGATTGTTGAATAAATAAATGATGAGTATAAGAACCAGGAAAAAAAGTAAAAAATAAATCATTTGAAAAGTAATGTTATATACCAATTTTACCTCAAAAAAAAAAAAAAATCACTTGACTAGGTTATTCTGACAACTCCTAGCCCTAAAATACTAGGATTTTTCTAAACAAAACCAAATACTGGATACAAAATCACCCAAAGATTACTAAATTCATTCTACTGTAAAGAAGAGTTTATGGGATTTAAAATTTTCTCTATGTCCTATAATCTCATTACTTCTTCTGCCATCTCCCCCACAAAAAACTCCATCTATACTTGGAGTTTTATCCTCTTGATAAGCTTGTACTGTTAGTTTCCCTGCACATCCCCCAGAGAATTTTTTATGCAGAAACCCTCATATCTTAAATACAGTAAATTATTTATAAAAAGGAACAAAAATGGGGAAGAAACAAAGTAATCATTTTTCTTTTAACCCGATTAGAACAATCTTGAGAAATTTATTTTAAGGTATTAAAAGTTTCAGATACTAGTAAAGATATACAGCATTTTTTAAAAAGTTCAATGTTCAAAGCCAATCTATGAGTCACTTTGCAACATCAAAAATTTTTAAATCTATTCTTGGCAAAGTTATCTATCAGACCTGATCACACCTCCAGCACAGCAACAAGTATACTTTAATTTAATAAACATTACTAGCAAAGAGATCCTGTATATACACAATATTTTAAAACCTCTATGTGACCGAAACGGTCTATGTATCCAAAGAGTGTTTATAAGTGAGTAAGATTCTAAAAGTCAGACAAAAGGCATGTCAATTATCAGCTATTATTTTACAGATTTGGTGGGAGATGGTGGGGGAAATGCTTATTTAAACTCAGAGAATTACTCACACAATTTAAAAAATACTGATCCTGTTTTTTTCCCTTGCAAAGGAATGAATTATTAAATTTTTCTAAAAAGATGATTGAGCATAATCATTTATGCCTTTAATAACATAATTAGTTTTAAAATAACCTCCCTGCTTTTATCATTTTAAAAGAACAGTTATTTAAAAAATATAATTGGGTAATCAATTAAAAGAAGGGTTATTTTAAAAATACAAACCTTTAACTTAAAACCTTTTTCATCTAAATATTTCTTAATCATTATTTATAAGTGTCATCTCTCAAAAGCCTGCAATTTCCATATTACCAATGATGGAACATTTGCTATTTTGCCTTTCGGAGAAATAAAAATTATACCTCTTGTAAACAATCTTCAGATCTCGCCACTCAAGAAAGCTGCACATTTTAGGTTTCCGTGCTAAAACGGTTTGAACAAGTTCTCTTGTGATCTTTTTCTTCTCTTTGTCTGATAGTGGGACATACCATTTCTGCAGTCGGAGCTTTCCCTGACGACTAAAAAGCAACATAAACTGCATCTGTTAAGATAAACAGAATCAAAATTACATGCAAGACTTTGATTCAATAAAGTTAAGATTAAGATAACATATTTTATAGAGAAGCTTTGAGAGACCCGGCTTTTAACTGACAAATGATTAGCAGCCATCAATATTTCCATGGCAGTTAAAGCAGGAGGCAATTCCTGTAGAAAAATCTTCCTACCAGATGCAAATCTCCCCACCCCACCCTGTTCCACGTAAGTTTGGAGTCTGTAGAACAAAAAGAAAAACAGGCATTAAGTTGGAGTGAAAATTTTGAGGAAAAAGAGAGATAACTTCTGCAATTTAAGAAACTATTGTATACTTGTGCTATATTCCACACTATATGCATCAAAAGAGAACTGTTGACATCAATTGGTTTAGGTACGTTTGAAGGAAACAGGAGACCTGCTATTTTTCACCCTGAGGCTGTTCTAGTTCCAGGATGAATTACTTATAACCAGACTGTCATCACTTAGAATGCCCTCTTCAGTTTATGCTTACATATTATAAGAAACAAAAGATCTAAAATATCAACCCAAAAAAGATCCCGTAAATGAACATTTTTCTAAATAAAAGCTTAATTTTTAAGTATCTCATCTCACTTTTTAAAAATTCCAACATATATATTCACACAATAAAGAAGTAGTAATGTAAAATAATGGAAGAGAATATAAACCTTTAAAAAGCCAAAATAAGAGTTATATACATTCAGAGACAGTACATGAAACACTTCAAAGTTTTTAAAAAAGCATTTACAGATGGAGTGGATGCTGAATTCTAGTGTATATCATACTTAAACTATTTTATATATATTTGGAATCTACAAATCTGTCGATTAGTCTACATGCTTAATTTTTAAGAAAAGCTTCTTGTATCTTGTAATTCAACTGGTCTTCTCAAAAGCAGACAGATAAGCACTGTTCCTATAAAAGTAATTTAAAGGTAGAATTCAGGCAGGTATCTTTTTTTTTCTTTTAACTATTGTTAAGTTCTTCTAACTGTGTTACTACATAAAAGATTCCGGCCTGATTCTTAATATTCACCACACCATCTTGAATTTGAACATGGGGTGGGAGAATTTACACAACCCATTTAGAATAAAATGAGCCCTAAATTTCGTTAAGAAATTATTGCCCCTTTTTGTATTAATCCAAACAGGCATCGGCAAGATACTTAAAATTTATGATGCGGCATTTTAACTTTATTCAAGTTAAAACTGGCTTATTACACCACACTTAAAACGCTTCACTGGCACAAAATTAACGAACAATATTCGTGATATCAAAGTGCCTCCCATACATGTCCTGTTCAGATAGCGGCATTCGAGGAGGACAGCAAGTAAAGCATCAACTGGACAACGTTTCACGGAAGCCCGTTATCAGAACTTGGAAAAGATTAGCTCCGTATTCCAGGATCTTGGTGACCAGGCGGGCTGGGGGGGTTTGCTTTCGAAAGGAGCACGGGCTTCAATTCAAGGCTGTCTGTGCGGCAGGGTCCTGAATCCTCCACTACCAGCACTTTATAGGACGATTAAATAATTCACTCTTTAAAATAATGTGCTAACATGGGACGACAGCCGCTTGCAAGGAACAAGTATTCCTTGCCTCTGGTTAAAAACCAATGCTCTGATTCTGCCGCAAATCACAGGGCACCTCAATTCCTCGAGATCGGTATTAAAAACAATGGGCTCGGCCGCGGAGCGGGCTCGGGGCCAGCGTTCCTCGGTCCAGCCGTCTCCGATGCCTCCCCGCCACCCCACGGGGACGCACTCCATCACTGACCGAGCCCCGGCGAGGTGCCGAGAAAAAGAGCGGGGCAGACAATGGCATCCGCCGCCGCGCAGGGGGCGCCAAGGGTCTTCGGCCGCCGCCGCCCCCGGCTGCGGGCCCCTCTCGAAAATGCCCCGCAAAACTTGAAGGGATTCCCGAACCACAGGTGCCGCGGGGCCGCCGCGGCGTCCGAGACGGCCCCCGCAACCCGGGGTGAGGAAGCCGAGAGAAGTGAGTTGCCGGGCGCCGCGCCCCAGGGGCGGGCCGGTCGGACTCAGGGTGGGGTCGCCGGGGCGCGTGCGGGGCGCCTAGGGGCGCGCCCAACCCTCCCACCCCGCTCCCCGTTCTCGGCACCCCAGTTCGACCCCCGGGACTTACGGCGGCCGCGGGCCGCGGGCGCGGCGAGACTCGGCCGGTAGCCGCGGCGGAGGCTGAGGCTGAGGCTGAAGCCGAGGCTGAGGCTGAGGCTGAGGCTGAGGCTGAGGGGAAGCCCCTGTCGCTGAGCGGAGGAAGAGAAGCCGTGTTGCTTGTGGGGAGGGGACCTGGTTAACGGAGGGAAGGCTTAGGCTGCGAGGGGAGGGCGAGCCGACAAGACCCCGCCCCGGGGGCCGGACGAGGGAGGAGCTGGGGTTGCGGCGACGGGAGGGGCGGGCTGGGCGACGCGCGGGAAGCAGCTCGGCAGTCGCCAACGGCCGCAGAGGCAGCACAGCTAACCTCACAATCCAAGAAAGCCGATTGGCTGCGTCTCTACGGGGGGGAGGGTCTGGACCGGAAGCCAGGCCACGTGACCCGGAAGCGGCATCTGCAGGGGCTGGTGCGCCTGCGCACTCCTGCGTGTGCCTTCGGGACGCGCGCGGGCGGTTTCCTCGGCTATTCGGTGGCGCGAAGATAGGGTTCCGCGGCGCCTTTTGTCGACCCCGCCGTGTCGGGTAGGGAAGGTCTGGACCGCGAAGAGCCGAGTTCGAGCTCTAGTAACTCTCCGTGCCCCAAGAGGGTGGGACGGGGAGGCGTGACGGTCGGTGACCATGGTGAGGGGTGACGCATGCTGCGACCCTGGGGAAAACAAGTCAGCTCCGTCGCGGAGCTCGTGCTTGCTTTCAGAGGGCCTTTTGCAATCATTCTGGCTCAAAACTATCCGGAATCCGGCCCCTCCTTCCTATCGTACTGCTACATTCCTAAACACCTTTTACCTCAAGCTGTACAATTAATTGCTCTTCCCTGGGCTTGCCTCGCCCATCAGTGCTGTGGACCTGATGACTTACTGTCGGTTCCCTGCCGGAAAGCCCAGACAGCACCTCATCCTCGCGATTCCCGCTTCCTTCACACGGAGACGCGCCCCCACAGCCGCCTGGATTCCACTTTAGCCTTGCAGACCACTTGCTCTGCCTGGCATTCCCTTCCTCTCAAATGTCCCATCTCCTATGAAGCCTCAACTTCAAACCCTGTAAGAACGAATCCCCCTTTCACTCACATGCCCATCGGCATCTGTTCAACGCATCTTGAATTTTATTCATTTCCCATCCCAACCTAGTTCACTGCCTGGTATATAACAACAAATAAATTTGAGTTGACTGATAAGGACTATAAAATGATAGATTTGTTTAGAGCCTTAATGCTGAGCATTGTGCCTAACACATAATGGATGTCCATACTTTTTTTTGAATGAAAGAATGGATGAATCATCTAGTCCGACTTATCTTTTACAGATGAGGAAAGAGGAGCCCCACAGGATTAAGTGACCTTGCTTGAACAGACACGGGTTTCTCATGTTGAATGCTATTCATTACCCGTCACCGAGGTCCTTACAAAGGAAGCTGGAAAATTGCTTTTGTGAAGCTATGCCCTTTTTGCCGAGGTTCCAAAACATAGTCGCCAGAATTTTTTAATAGCCCAAAGTGAAAAAGAAATGCTAAGTTTTTCATGAAGCTAAATTTAATCAATTTAGAGAAATTCTTCATTAGGGATTGTGTTCTTTTGCCTGTTAAAATGTCTGTAAAACTAAGACAGTATATAATAGAGATTTGGGGGCATTTTTTAATGCCCTTATTTGGTAAAATAAAAATATATGATACCTCTTTTAAGCACTGCTGTTTTGCTTGGAAATTTTCCTACTAACGTGTATGATTAATGTATACTGGAATATTAAGGAGGTGGTCACTCAAAGCACAGAGCTGGCTTTCTGTAGGTCTTTAGGCCCCCTGCCCAAGTTTCTCTCTGCTCCCTGACCAATCACACCCAAAAGGCTCATGTTAATGTCTCATTTCTCTCTTACTACACAAAACAGATGCCATGCCATGAAAACTCACCCTCTGAATTCAAATGGTGCTTTTATCTTTTTCTGTACAAAACACATATCTTCTTGAGGTTCCTGAGATGACTACCCCCAAATTTAAACTCATCGGTTATGCTCCTAATGTTGGTCTGTTCTGAAAATGAGGAGGGGAGACTCGCTGATGACATATTGGCAGTCTCTGGTGTTCCTAGCCAAAAAAAGGTGGATGTTGGAGGTAGGCAGGGAAAGGAATTATGGGAAAAATAATTAGCAACTGAAAGCAGCTATTACATAATCTTGGCTGCTTATTAATTTAGCAGAAGGAATGGCTTATTAAATTCTAATAGCAACGGCACAAATGCAAACAACCTAGCAATTAACAGTGCAGGGCCCATTATTTTGTTAATATGTTCCCTTTTTTTGGCAAGTGTATAAGAACAAAATTTATAGAAACAGATGGTCTTTTTGAGTAGATTATAGATGGTTTATTTTCCAGTCTTAGTATTAGGTGCTAATTGTGAATTCACTATGAAAGACAAAAGAAGCTCTGTTACTGTCTTTGTTAGTAATTAACTGCTTGACTTCGATTCCCAGTTTTTAAATTGTGGGCTTTGTTATATGTGTGATTCTTCTCACCTAGTATCTTCATCTGTCATGTTAATAGGATATCTTTTTTTAATCCTCTGCTTTTCTGATCTGGGTGGTCCTGATTTCTTGGTTAATGATGGTATGAACAATTTTTATGAAAAATTAAAAATCCGATTTTTTGGGGGGGATATGGGAAACATTTTTCATGGAACAAGGAGAAGTAGTTTCTTGATACAAGGCTGTCTGATGTGTTCCTCTTTCACTGGCCCAGGAAGATAAAGGAAAATTTGGCAAGGTCAGAAGAGAGAACAGATTTATCCTTAAGTAGCAAAAATAATCTTGTCCCCAGTGTACAGAAGGGGAAGAATTGAAGTATTTCTGGTAACCTGCCTTTTATTTATATTTTTATTGAGACATAATTGACATGAAATGTTAGTTTCAAGTGTACAACGTAATGGTTTGATATTTACATGTATTGCAAAATGACCACAATAAACTTGGTTAACATCACTTGTTTCTTAAATTTAAAAAAAAAGTGCCTAGCTTTCATTTATGTTCAATGCAAGAGATGAGGGTGAAACGCAGTCTACCTGCTAACAATATTTTGAGACTTTTATGTAATCTTTTAAAAGTTTTCAAAAATAATTTTAATTTCCTGTTAAATGTGTGATGACCATATGCTTTTATCTCCTCTCCCTCTCAAAATGCCATTAAATGAGGAGAAAAAAAGAGGAGTGTTTAAAGTATATATTCACACGGACAATGAGAGAGGACATTAGCATGAGAATGTCAACAAGGATGTCAGCATACACTGTCTGCTCATCATTAAAAACACTGACAATTTAAGTAAAAATCGTAATACGTTTATATGAGAATATGAAGGAGCAGAAGTGAGGGCATGTTGAAATATTGCTAAATCTTCAAGCACAAACAGAAAAAAAACATAATATCTAAGATAAATCAAGAAATAGAATTATTTGTGTATTCTCTCTTAGGTACCAGGAAGTACATTCTAGAAGCAATGATGACTCCTTTTTGAGGGACAGAATCTTGAGGTAGGATGGAATAAAGGTTATTATTACGTTTTATTTTAGTGCAGGTTTTACTTAGCTAATTTTAAAAAAATATTGTAATAAAGTAGATAAAAATCTGTTAGTGCTAACATAGTATTATGAACTCTTCATACAGAGTTCCTTTATTCTATATTAGAAATTATTAAATAAAAATGCCTTGTAATAGAATTCAGTGGTGTACTTAGAAATTATTAAATAAAAATGCCTTGTAATAGAATTCAGTGGTGAATCAGTGTAGATCACAGTAAGTGTAAAAAAGATGCTTAGAGTTTGTGAATTTGCATCTCCAAAGATAAAGTTGTTCCTAAGAGAAAAGTGGCCTAAAATAATGAGGAATGTGTAAACCAAAGCATTTCAAATAGAGCTGTCACTGCCGAAGTTCTCAACAATGAGCTAAAGAGAAATGTGGAACATATGCTCTTTCTTGAAGCCTGTTTCTATAGCTTTGAATAAAATGGCAGGAAGATGACTCTTCCCTTTTAGAGCAGTGATTTTCAACCTGGGCAATTTTGCCCACCCGTACCCCCAGCGGACATTTGGCAGTGTCTGGAGACATTTTGGTTGTCACAATGGGCAGGGGAGGGTGTTGGTGATGGCTGCTACAAAGTACGGGACAGCTCCCAGCACAAAGAGTTATCCAGCCCAAAATGTCAAAACGCTGAGTTAGTCACTGCAAAGGTTAATATGCAGTAACTGAAATCTTTTATAGACATTTCAAGAAATGTCTTCATGTAAGTTTTTTTTCTCTCTAAGAAGTTGAGGGCATTCTTAATATTTGATAGGTAAAAGCCTTAACTGCTGAAAAGACTGGCCACATAGTTAAGGCAGTCAGAATTCTTTAATAGTAATGAGAATTAACTATCTAAATGGGATTTTTTTCAAAGTGACCCCAGAATATTAGTGGAAGTTACTTTAGAACCCGAATTCATGAGATGACTATTCTATCCATTCATTCCTTTAACATAAATGCTTATTAGGTGTCTACTCTGTGCTGGGCACTCCGGAAGGTAACAGGGATTCAAAGATGAGTAGGATTTTGACTCTGTCCTAAAGTTCCAAAACCATTTCTCCTGACACAGGATTCTAAGGCTTTTGGAGACAAACCCTGGATGGTCAGAGAAGCAGCCCCTAATCAAACATGAATATATTTTCTTTTAGGAAACCCCTAGAGATACTCCATAGAACCTTAGATTGCCGGGTCTGATGCCTTTGAAAACTGTTTGCCCTAATGACCTCCCAGGCCTTTAGCAATCTTTTGATTCTATGAGTTTTCTACAGCACTCTTAATTCACAGCAATATAAGAGAGAAATTCAATATGTTTTCAACAAAACGATTTCAGTTAGTATCCTTTTGACCTGGTCCTTGAAATGAAATGTTTCAGCAGTAATCTAACTCAATTAGACCAGTGCTTCTGGGATGCTCTCTAGAGGACTTGTGCAAACACAGATTGCTGGGGCCTATCCCCAGAGTTTCTGATTCAGCAGGTCTGAGGCGAGGCCTGAGAATTGCATTTCTCACAAGTTCTCAGGTGCTGTTGATGCCGCTGGTCTGACCACACTCTAAGAACCACTCCTCTGTAATAACAACAACAAAAAGCTATGATATCTAACTGGAAAGTTCTCAAAGCTAGCAATTATGATATAATTTTCTCAGATAAATGATCTAAAGGTAACTTGAGATCTGAATATTTTTTATAGCTGACCTCATTAAGTCTGATAACATTAGGAGAGTAATATTCTGTTCTATGAAACTGAAGCTAAATCTTCATGCACAAACCAGAGTAGCGTACAGTTGTGAATGCCCTGTGCAAACTAATGTACAATAATAGTCTAAGTTAGAAATTGGAGCACTTAGAGAAACCTGAAGGTTGTATCATAAATATCAGATGCTTCCTTGATGAATATCACTAGTCTAAAAATATTTTCCAACTACTCATGTCAAGTAGGAATCACCTCTGAAATATTTTGTCAGCAATTACAGGCATGAGGTAGAAAGGAGAGGGTTGAAAGGGAACGGCTAGACAGAATCAATATTCCTGGAGATATTGGCAAAAACCACACTGTGGTCATCAAAACGTGCCCTTTCTCTTCCTTGGCACATGATTAGACCCTGTTCCTCAGTCACCTCTGCACTTAGGTGTGTCTATGGGGCTGAAATCAGCCAATGAAACTTGGATGGAAGTGATATCAGGCTGGTCCCAGAAAAACCTTCCGTAGGAAAGCCTCTTCCCTCTCTTCTTAACCCCGCTTTTGCCCTCTGGATGTTGATACCCAGAGTGACCTTGAAAGTCAGGCTTTGAAGATGGCTGAGTCTCCGTCAGCCTGGGTTCCTGAATGACTGCACGGAGCTCACACACACACACATACACGCAGACCACTACCGCCATCATCATTCCTACCACCAATTGTACTTTAAGTGAATGATAAATAACTTTATATTAAGCCATTGATTTTTCCAGGTTCATCTGTTACAACTGCTAGCATTACTTGCCATGCTTGCAAGCTGTTGCATGCTTAGTTACAAAGAGAAGGAGCCATAGTGACGGGAAGAGCAGGTGACTTTTCAAGAGGGTGGCTCTTTTTCTCGATACTAAACTTGCTTTTTGTGCTCCTTCATGTGTCTCCTTTACATTGAAATTTGAAGAGAATTCTCAAACAACTTGAGTCCAGAATTTAAAATTCCTCATCTGTTAAAGGGGCAAAAAAGACTGATTTGCAGTTCTTTTTTCCATTCCTCTAGCAAAGGCTAGCCTTTGTACCAGGTAATAGATAAGGCAGAATTTTTAAAAATCATAAAGCTAAAGAGCTAAGGAAATGAAAAAGGACAGAGGGCACATTCAGTAAACTCCCTAATTGTCAAAAGTGGATAATATTGTCATCGATGTCTTAGGATCAAGAAACTAAAGTTTATGGTTTATCTATGACCAGATGATCTCCTAGTCTTCTAAATACTATGGGAGAAAGTTAAAACAGTTATCCTAAAGCAGTATTTAGAATACATGAACATTTTAAATGATTTTTAAAAATCTTTTAGACATAACAATTATATAAAATAATAGAATTTTAAAGGTAATTTCATTCACAAACTTTGTTTTACAAATGAGGTAATTAAGCTCTAGATAAGTTAAATTGTTCAAGATGGTACTACTTAGTTAGTGGCAGATGAGGAACTAAGAGCTCTCTGTTCTGTCTCCAGGCAATGTTTTTTCCACCACAGTACACTCTCTGTTGCCCATAAACTACTTGCCCATTATCTTTAAGCAAAAACAAACAAACTGAAAAACTACACACACAGCGCCTCAAAACCTAAACTCTTAAATTCTTCCTCTTAACTCTCGGCCTAGTATTTAACTATTTGTGCCTCTTCTAGCCACCTGAAACCCTTGCAATCTCCAGGACTGGGAGAGTATCTTACTAATCTCTATATTCACAGCACCTAATATAATGCTTTGCACAGACACTCAAAAAATGTTAATGAAACTGAATTGGAATGCCAAACCAAGATTAAGCCCCTGTCTAATTACTCCTTGAGTTTTATCAGTTTTTTCTGTCTGCCCGCTCCCTACTATAGCCTGTGAAGTATTCTCATTTCCACTAATATTGCACTTGGTCAGACCAGTAAGATGGACTGTCTCAGCCCCTTCCCTCCACCTGATCCCATGACAGTTCCTTCTGCATGTGGCCACCTGAGTGGTTTTTATTTCTAAAACAAATCTAATAGAGATTAGGTCCTCTGCTTAAAATGCTTCCGTTTCTTTACTTCATTAAATAAGTCTGGGCCAGGCACTCACCGGGTACTGGGGATAAAATAGAGAAAATCTTGGACATGGGGCTTTCTACCAGGTTCCTATGGTATAATTAGGGTGGGGGACAAGCTTTGCACTCAGCAATTGCAATACAGTGGAGTGTTTCAAAGGGGGAAGGCCAGGGTACTGTAGGAGCACTTAAGAGTGCCTAACCCACAGTTTCGGTAGCGACGGGTGGTGGAGTCAGAAGGTTTCCTGAAGGACACATCTTTTAGGCCAAGATTGAAAAAAAGTGGGAGTCAGCCAAGAGAAGACAGGGCAAGAGTGTTCTACACAGAGAGAATAGCACGTGCAAAGATGAAGAGATGAGTGCATGACTGCCCTAGGGACCTGAATGGAAGGTCAGCATGGCCAGGTACTCCTGGGTAAAGATGAGTCTGCAGAGGATAGGAGGACCATATCATGAAGGATCTTTCAAACAATACTAAAACATCTGGGCTTTATATAAGGATATTGGGAGACATTAAAAGATTTTAAGCATGGACAGTGCCATTAGCAGATTTGAGTATTGGAGTTTCAAAAAGATCGCTCTGGGTGAAATGTGGTCAATTGCAGGATATAGCATAGTCAGAATTTAGTCACAGATAAAAGCAAATCATCGTAACTGATACAAACAGAAGCAGTCTAAAAATTGTAACAGGAGAGTGGGGTCCTCTCCCGGCGCATCGTCCACGTTCTTGATGTCTCGAACAAAGAATTGAGCAAGACACCAAAATACAGTAGAAAAGTTTTATTAGAAAGGAAAGTACACTTCTACATGCGGAAGCGGACCTGATCAAGAGAAGCGTGGTTCGAAAGGCCTAGTAACACAGCCTTCAGGGGTTTTTATCCCTTTTTGCTGTGGGTGGTTACTTTTGTTAGAGGAGTGGGCTTCCTTGATTGACAACTAAGATCGACAGGACTCAGTGATTCATCATTTTGCTTTCTGCGCATGTTTGTTCCCAGAATTCAGTCTGTTGTAATGATATTAATGAACTTCCGAGCATATGCATCATATTATAATGATGGTATAATGAGACTCAGGTGAGTTGAAGGTCGTTGGGGTCTTCATTGCGCAGGTGCCAGTGACTGGCTTAAACTGGTACCTAAATTGCTGCCTACTGGTTTCTTTGTGTGAGTTAAAAAATGCCTTCTGGCTTGCTTGATTGTGGGGGGATTAGGGCGGACCCCTTCTAGGATAGGATGACCTCAGTATCTTTGCAGGCAGACCCGAAACCCCCTAACTAACTTTCCTGCCTATCTCTTTTCTAAGGGCCATGAACCCCCTTATTATTGGTATGGATGTTGAGGGACAAGAGGTCTCTTCTGTATCTCCTTCCTGCTGAGAATGGCCGTAGTCCCTGCCTTCAGGGGTTTCATGGAGCTCTTTCCTTTTCTGCCTCAGTCAGGGTGGGGACTTGGGTTTCCTGCTGAACTGCCACCTCAGCCACTAGACAAAGAAAAGAAGATACAAATTTATTATTTAAATCATATATCTATTAATTTCTATTACTGATTTGCCTATTAAGTGAGTAAAGGGAAACAGGCTTAGTTAACGTATTTCTTAAAGAGTGAAAAAAAGACATTTGGCCTAAAGTCCCCTCCCCTCCCAGACTCTAAGGGACCTGTCTGACTTAACATCATTTCTGCTAACAATGGGCTGATGACCCTTATCAATAGCCAGAGGATCTGAGTCGCCAGGGCAATTATCAGGATTTGAGGGAGAGGGCCTTTTTTTCAAAGAAAGGAGAGAAGAAAACTTAATTAGGTTTACTAAAAAGATTAACTCTGCAAGAGATGTCCCATTTCATTTCCTGCTAAAAGATTAAGAATTTTACAAGTGATGTCCCATCTCAAAATGATTGGAAGAGCTGGAATAGCAAAATTTAAGATGAGTTTCCAGGAAAACCTTCCGGAGTAGCACTGCAGAACTTGACTGCCAGGGAGCTGCTGTGCCTGCCATTATCAGTGAGCTGGAATATTAAGAATCTGTCTTCATAACTGCTGGCTTCAGGCCTATACATCCTCTATTGTGGAAATCAGGAAGCTGCTGCCAGCAAAATGGGTGCCATGGGTCCTGCCTCTTTTCACTCATGCGGCTAGGGTCTGGACACTGGACTCGCTCTGCTACTGCCACTGAAAAGACTAATGCTTCCATAACCACACTCACCTGCAGAAATAGCAAAGGCAAGGCCCCCTTTTCATGATATATTACTTCCTCCTTCTAAATCTTGCAGTGGGTGCACCTTATTGTTGGAAACTACATCACAACCAGAAGCTTAGCTAAGGAATGTAGTTTTTTGTTTTCTGAAAGTAGCACCACAAGGAGGTTGAAATGGATATTGAGTAAGCAGATTCCCACTGTCCACAGCAGAGGTCAAGACTGGTGGCTGAGAGACCAACTGAGAAGCTGTTGAATAATTCATGAGAGGTAAAGGTAGCCTGAACAAGGAATAAAGAGAAGGAGATAGATTGGAGTGAGTTTAGGAGGCAGGATTGATTGGTGTAGGTTGTTTTGATATGGGGGCAAGGGGACTGGGTGTAAAGTCAAGGATGACACTGGGGGATGATTCCTTGAGAGAGAGAAGCCAGGAAGAAGATAGATGGGTGGAGAAATGATGAACGCATTTTTCAACCTCCAAAATCAGATATCTATAGGGCCTTCAAATGGACAGTAGGAGCTGTCGATAACAAGTCTGAAGGCTCAGGCAAGAGTCAGGTTAGCGAGCTGGAGATTTGTGAGTCATCAGCATAGAGCTGGTAAATGAAGCTGAGTAGCAGGATGAGATCACTACAGAAGAATGTATGCAACCATAATTATTTTTTTAAGTACTATTGAAGGCAGAATTCTAAGATGGTACCCATGACATTCCCCACCTGCTGTTACTCCCATGATGATGTTAGGTTATGTCGCCAAAGAGAATCTGCAGGCATTATTAAGGTTACTAATCAGTTGACCTGAAAATAGATTATTCAAATGGGCCTAACTTAATCATATGGACATTTTTAAAAGAGAGTTTTCTCTGACTTATAGAAGAAGAAATCAGATTTGAAACATAAGAGGGATTCATTGAGAAGGGGTTTCTTCATTGGTGAGATAGAGCGGGCCATATGGAAGGACCTGAAAGTAAACTCTAGGAGGTGAGAATGAACCCAGCTGACAGCCAACAAAAAAACAGGGACTTCGGTCCTACAACCATAAGGAACTGAATTCGGCCAACAATCCAGATGAGCTTGGAAGAGGACCCCAAGCTCCAGATGAGAACACAGCCCCAGCCATCCCAGATGACCTTGACCTCAGCCTTGTGAGACGTGAGCAGAGGACCCAGCTATCCCATGACTGGACTCTTAACCCACAGAAGCCGAGAGATAGTAAATGGATGTTTTAAACTGCTAAGTTTGTGTTAATTTGTTATACTTTATAATAGATCACTTATAGAAAGAAATACTCAGGACACATCTCAGGAAAACTAACTTTTAAGGGGCAGGCAGAGGAAAATCCTCAAAAGAAGACTGAGAAGAAGAGGTCAAAAGCATGGAAGGAGATCCAGAATTATGTAGTGTCATGAAGCTAAAGGAAAAACTCTGATAAGAGGAAGAAAGTTGTCAAATGTGCCAAATATTGCCGAGAATTCAAGTAGAAACTGGATTCGAAAAAGACATTTGAGCGAAGTGATGTGTAGAAATACTCACTGAGGCAAATGGAGGAAAAAAATATAAAGAGAGAAGTGGACACGGCTTTTTCCGGAGGTTAGTATTTAAAGAGGAAGAAAAAAATAGAGGTTGCTAAAGAGGGGTGTGGCATCAATTTAGCATTGCTGGTGTTGCTTAGGGAGAGATATGCTGATGGGTAGGTGTCAGTAGAGAGGGAGAGGTTGACGACGTGGGAAGAAGGAATAAATACTCGATACTACAAGGATGCTGAGTAGTGAGGAGGTGATGCAAGCCAGAGCACAGATAGACTAAATAAGAGAAGGGGCATTTCTTGCATTTTTCCCCAGAGCAATGAATGGTAGGGGAAGAAGAAAGGCCATAGATCAGCACATAGCTCCGTGTTAGAGAAGGAGCTTCTTCCTCCCTGACATAGAAAAGGAAGTGAGATTATCTGCTGGACGTGAAGAAGGAGATGGAGATGGGTTGAGAAGTGTGGAGTAGGTCTCTACTAGAGACCTTGGAGAACTGGAGAGGGGCTTTTGGAACAATATAAAAGGATAACTGAGGGCATGGAGAGTGTGGTGGCGAGGAGATCGGGGACTGGGTCATTCTATACTTACCTGCATCGATGGCAGATTTGCCAGATGGTTGAGAAAGAAGGACAGGAGACTGAAATGATGAGGCATGGAATTCAAGCCAGACAAGGAAAGCAGTGACAACGAAAGCGGGGAGGGAGAGCAGAGAGGGGGGCTGTGGAGCTAATAGAGCACAAAGAAAGTCATGGGATCAAGGAAGAGGAAGACCCTACGCCTATTAAGGCAAGGTTATAATGAGTACAACTGAGTGAGACAACTGGAAATTTTGGAAGTTGTGTTCTGAGAGAGACATGCGAATGCGTATCTCAGAGGTACGGTACAAAATAAGGGCGGAGTGGGTGGCCGGGTGGAAAGGAGGTGAAGGTCACAGGAACAGAGAAGATCAAGGAAGGGACTTGCTTGGGTGTTGAGTAAGGAGTCATCTATGTGGATGGCAAAGTCACCTGGGATGGCAGCTGGACCTAATGGAAAAGGTGACTGCAATCCACTTGCTAAAGACTCCAAAGAAGGACAGGGAGTGGTATACAATGGCAACAGAAAGAGTATGGTGTGATTTTTTAAAAAACAACTTACCGTGATATAATTCACGATTTACCCATTTACAGTGCACAATTCAATGGCTTTTCCTTTATTCACAGAATTATGCAATCATCACCACAGTCAATTCCAGAACATTTTCATCACTGCAAATGGAAACCCCACACCCCTTAGCCATTACCACCCAATCTCCCCATCCCTCCCCAGCCCCTGGCAATCACTTATCTGCTTTCTGTCTATGGATTTGCCTATTCTTGCCATTCCATATAAATGGAAGCATACAATATGTGATCCTTTGTGACTGACTCCCTTTACTTAGCATAGTGTTTTTTAAGATTCATTCAAGTGGTATCACACATTGAGATTTCATTTCAGACCATGATTTTAATGAATGGAAAGAACCTCAAAAGAGCTTAGGGGAGGTTGCGAGGCAAACACTTCCCTTGGACACCAAATCATCTCTGGTCATTAACATTCAGTGCAAAATTGTTATAAGTACCTCTTTCTCTTAAGAGTATCTAAAATAAGTCAATATTAAAATGCTAATGCTTGCTTCTTCCCTCCCATCCCCAGCAGTAAATATTACTGAAAGCCTTGCTTAATTACGAAAACTGAACCTGTCATTGTTGCTTCATGTTAACTACTTGCCTAAGAAACACATTCATCTTGCAGAAGAGATAATGAGGAAAACTGGCAATGCCCTAATAAGCTCTAAATTAAGCATACATAAATGTATAAAATATAAGAATCAGGAAAAAAAATTTTCTACTTATTGATCATTAGTGTTAATGAGAACAGCAGCAAGTGGCTTTGTTCCTGTTCACTTAGAAAGTATAAAAACAAGGTAAACAAGCAATTAAGAAGGTTAATGTGAGGATTCAGTTTTCATCCTGATAATGGAATAATTTATTTCCTGGCCTATTGACCTTGGAAGCCCTTGATGGCTCCATCTTTTCCAGTCTTTGGCTAATTTTCAACCGTGATATTAACAAACTGTGAAAATGGGAGCAGGGCCTACCAAAAGCAATAAAACCCACCGAATACATCTACCTCCAGGAAATGTCAATTACAAATAAGTGTAAAGGACTGTTTTCTGTATTGAAGGGACCAGAACCCCTTATTAATACCAGCGGAGGAAGTAATCCAAGAGACTAAATGTGCTGGTGAGAGGGGTAAGGCTCTCCAAGGAGCTCGGGCTGTAAAAGACACATAAAAACCTGGGAGGAGGGAGATAGCAATCAGACTCAAACCGCAAGAGCAGCACAGACTAACACTAATGCAGGAAAGACTAGCTAGAGGGAACTGAGGCTTGCTGAAGGGGATTTGAATTTGAAGATTCATTGCTGCAGTGCAATCTCTTTTGTTTGCCCAGCATTCCTCACTCCTTTTAAAAATAGAACGTCCATTCTTTGGGAAAATTGTTCTCTCCCGCTACCGCCATCACTCCCATTCCAAAGATGCAAACTAAAAGAATGCGAGTCTTCAGATTTGGACACATGAGATCTAAGAATATGAAAACAACTTTCAAAAGTGATCCTTAACATATCATCTCTAATCTATGGAAAGTAGAAGTGCTTCTTAAAGACAGGAGATGGGCAAATGTCTTAGTTTTCAAAAATGGGGAGAAGGTAGGTGATGCAAATGTTAACTGGGATCTCAATAAGAATTCTCCATTAAGAATATCATACCGGTGGTGTGTGAACTCCCAGAGAGAGAAGAGGTGATCCTTAAAGCAACCAGCATGGATTTACTAAGAAAAGACGCCTGACAGACAGGCGCTGGTTTCTTTTGTGGTATGTTCATTAGACTGGTAGATCAATGGAATCCTATGGACATAGAGGTTTCTGTATTTCCGCAAGGCATTTTTCAAAAACTTTCATGGTATCCTTGCGGAAAAGATGGAGAAACTGGATGGATGATAAGATAATTTAGCAGCATAGCCATTCTTTCCTAAGAATGCTCATTAATGATCTATCTTTGTCAAATCTGGCAAACTTTGTCAAAGGTCAGAGCTATTTTCCTAGTCTGGTTCTTTTTAAGTAACCTGGATACAGGCTGAGTGAATCTGGTTATTAATGTATGGAGAACAAAAAGCTGGGAGGGAGTGTGAATAAATCAGATGATAAAGCAGGTTCCAAACTGGCACTGGCCCAGGAGTGATGTATCAGCTAGTTTCTTTTGGAATAAGGTGGAGTAAATGTGTGAATAAATGCATAAATGGTCATCTCTATTAAAACGAAATTTAAATAGGACAAGTTTTAGTGTTCTCTCCTTGAAACCAAAGTTAAGGATACAGTGAGAATGTGGTAAATAGCAGTATGTGGAAGAGAAGACTTGGGAATTTGAGTGGCCTGAAGCTAGTAAGAGCCAAGAGTGTGATGAGGCTACAGAAGAAAAAAAAAAAGGAACCCAAAGGAATCTTGCACTGTTTAGATAGAAATACAGTATTCTCACTATTCTATGTTTTTGATAATCAATCTTAGCATACTTTGATTTATTATGTTTGATTCTGAGAAACATATTTCACGAGAGACGTAGACCAACTTCAACTCCTTCATAGGAGTTATATCATAGATAGTGCTATAAATCATGACATAAGAGCAACAGCCAAAATGAGTGAGGATGGTTAGCTCAGGGAATAAAATATTTAGGGGCAAAAAGGATGGCTCTCTTACAGCATTGAAAGAGATGGATGTAAGACAGAATTCTGTTTAGTTCAAGAGAAAAACAAGGATCAACGGATGAAAGTTACAAGGCAGTAGATTTCAGATAAAATGTAAACAAGTACTACTAATAATTAAGAGTCTGGAATCAAAGTAGGTGAGCTCCCAGGTGTTGGATACGTCCAAACAAATGACGTGGCAGAGGGGACTCTTCTGCTACATGAGGGGCCAGACACTCAAACCTTAAGGCTCCTTTCAGTTTGGGGAAAAGCTCATTCAAGTCGGCCTGTGTGTGTGTGGGGGGTGTTGTTTCTCTCCGCCCTGCACAGAACTGGAATGTTTTCTGAGTTCTATGTCGAAGTCTGTAATAGTCAGTCATAAATGAGATAGAAGGCCAGATTCTAGAATTCTCTTTGGCTTTCCCCCAAAATACCTACCACACAAGCACGCCATGAAGGGACTCTTCTTGAAGCTTCTCCGTGTTTCTCACGAAGATACTTTCTTATTTCATACTCCATTTATATTCATAATTTAACTTTGCATCGAGGTGACTTCTTTCCTTTTAAATAAGAGTCTTTCCTTCAGCTGCTTTCTTTTCGTTTGTGGATCTCTCTTCATTTAAGAGTGGAGAATCACGCATTTTTTCTACTGAAGCACCTGGATCTCCTAACCGTGATTTCCATCATTGTAGATTCCTATAACGTAAAGATACTTTTCTAATTCTCTTCTTATTCTCTCTCCAACAGGACTCTGTTTTAGAAGGTACTTAGTATTTGTCACAAAAGCCTGAAAGAGCTTTTCAGAGCCTCATACAAAATAATATGCCCTTCGAGTCAGGCCAACTCAGGCTTTGAATCTCGCCTTTTCTGTATACCGTAATCAGCTTGCTTAATCTCTCAGAACCTCAGTTTCCTCATTTACTAAATGAGGTTAATAATATATATATATATTTCAGAAAGTTATTTCGAAGCTAAAATAAAATAAAGTGTGCCAAGGACCTACCATAATGCTTAGTACCTAGTAGGTATACAATGGAATGTGGATATTATTATTAATTCCTCACATAGTAACTTTCCAACAATTCTCAGTTCTCCTTAAAGTGTGTGTGCTATGTGCAGTTAAGTTGGCTCTGACTTCTGGCGACCATGTGAATGAGTGAGGTCCACAATGACCTGTCTTCAATGGCCCTGCTCAGCTCCTGTAGACTCAGGCCTATGGCTTCCAGTCCATCTCATGTTTGGTCTCCCTCTTTTCCTGCCACCTCTGTTTTTCCCAGCATTATTGTCTTTTCCCTGCCTTCTCATGCTGTGCCCGAGAAGGACAGCTTCAGTTTTGTCATTTGTGCGTCCGGTGATGTTTCAGGCTTCCTTTGCTCTAGGACCCACTTGTTCATCTTTTGGGCAGTCCAGGATATCCATAGACCTCCCTCCGACCCCAATATTTCAAATGAATCCATTTTTTTCCTATCAGCCTTCTTCACTGTCTAGCTTTCGCATCCGTTCATAGTAATTGGGAATACAAGGATGTGGGTGATCTTAGCCTTGGGCTCTGATGACACGTCTTTGCTCTTGGTGATCTTTCCTCATTCTTCCACTGCTGCCCTTCCAAGTCTCAGCCTTCTCTTGATTTTTCGGCTACAGTCTCCATTTCAATTGATGACGGGGCCAAGGTAAGCAAAATCCTTAACAATTTTGTTATTTTTATTGTCTACGTTAAAGTTATATATTTCTTCTATATTTCTTCTATAGTCATGATTTTGGTCTTAAAAAATGCAGCCCTGCTTCGGCACTTCCTTCTTTCACTTTCCTCAGATGTTGTTTCAAATAATTGCTATGTTCTGCCAGTAAGATGGTGTCATCTGCATATCTTAAGTTACTGATATTTCTTCCACCAATTTTCACTCCTCCTCCTTCATCCAAGTCTAGCCCAATTTTCCAATTTTTAAAAACAATTTTGAATAATTAATTTTTTATTTATTTTAATGCCTACAGCACCTGGTCTTCCTAGGTGGTCTCCCATCCAAGTACTTACCAGGCCCGACCCTGCTTAACTTCCGAGATCAGACGGGATCAGGCGCGTTCAGGGTGGCATGGCCATAGACTAGCCCAGTTTTTCATATGATATGTTCTGTATGCTGATTAAACAAATAGGGAGATGGAATGCATCCTCATCTGACACCTTTGCCTGTAGGAAATCATTCCGTCTCTCCATACTCTGTCCTGACTGTGACTCCCCATCCACAGCGCAGGTCACATTACGCATAAGGACAGTCAAGGGCTGAGGCACGCCCTCTTCTTTCAGAGCAACCCGTGCCTTTTCGTGTTCCTTGCCGTCGGAGGCTTTACTGTAGTCATAAAACATAGACTAAAATTTAATTTCTCACTGCTATAATATTTCTATTTAATATGTTTCATGCGAGTTGTCCATTTCTTTCCCTAATCTAATCATTTACAGCTAAAATGTCCTAACTTCATAATGCTTTCTAGTTTGTTTTTTTTAATGACATGATGGTAACCTAGTCCAAGGCATATGTTTATCATAGGCTAGACTTTTTCTACTACCTGTTCTGTGTCCAGGTCTGAAGCTATAGTTTTCCCAAAATGCCTTGCCCAGAGAAAAGCAGTTTCAGGGTTCCTGCCTGCATAGCCTGCCCCAGCCAGGCCCAGGGCATTGATTGTTTCCTTCCTGTACTTTGCAGAAATTGGCCTCCTCTGTTTGATTTGAAGTCATGAATCTGGATCACAGTGAGCGGTACACTCTGCTTAATGAATCATTAGTAGAACAGAAAAAAGAACAGAGTCAATTACATGCTGGGTTGGTTAACCAGCCTTTCCCTGAATGCTGTCCTGCTCCAACCTACGCTGAAACAGGGAGGCTTTTGTATAGCAATGACTCCCTCACCGCTAGTTCTGTCTGTTGAACCTAAGACTCATAGTCTATATTCTTGATTGATTTTAATCTGACTTGGCAGCTTTCTTAAGTATTGTAGCCATCTGCAAGCGGGAATAATGAGGGCTTTGTACAAACATCATAGTTGCTGGCCTCCCTCCCTCATGTCCCCTTTCTGTGTTCTTGATCACATGCTGTATCATCTGCCAGTGTCAAACTCTGCATGGTGGCCCTTCAGGGCCAGGTTCTTGGAGCTCACTTAGGAGGTGATAAGGCCAAGAAGTAAGGGGAAAGAGAGTGGTGGACAGGTAAACAATAAACAAATAATTAGGTGATGGTATATGCTACCCTTTTCTCCTCTGCATCCAGGCCTCCAGCCTCAGAATAGTAAACTTCCTGGAATGAGCTCTGTTCTCTCTCAGCTCAGTGACTTTGAACACCTGCAGAGACCTTCCTCAGTCTTTAGAAAATCTCAGCCCTTTCACATCCTCGGTGAGGCCTCCTTGACATTCCCAGATCGTGGCCTCTCCTGTGACCTATTGTTATCCATCCACTCCTACTAGTCCAGAGGCTACTTACAAGCAGGGACCATGTCTTTTCATTTTCTGTAACTCAGAGACTTAACACAGTGCCTGGCATATAAAAAGATTGCCCAGTAACTCTTGGTTGATTGACTGAATAGGTCAGGAGAGTTGAAGGCCAGTCTCGATTTATTACATAAATAATACTGAACCTCCGTGATATCCTGTGGGAGCCAGATAATCTAAAACGAAACACATAGCTCTGTCAGATAGTGAGAAATGCCAAGGGGAGAGGGGAAGGGAGTGAGAGTGAGAGACACACAATAAGCAGATACACAATTAGGTCAGGAGGCGATAAAGAATGAGAGAGAAAAATGCAGAAAGGGGCTACAGTTGCTATTTCAGATAGAGTGGTCACAGAAAGCCTCCCTGGCAAAGAGATATTTGAGCAAGATCTGAAAGAAGTGAGGGAATTAACCAGTAGAATCCAGGGGATAGGCCTTCCAGGCAGAGGTAACAGGGCCAAATCTTAGAGCTTGGTGAGAGGAATTGCGGCGTATTTGATGTAAGGAATTGGAAGAAAACTAGTTTGGCCGAAGTAAAGTGAGTGAAGAGGAGATTTGTGTGAGGTGAGAGCGAAGAAGAAGAAGGACTGGGAGAAGGAGGAAGAAGAGGAGGAGGAAGAAAAACAGACAAAAGACACAGCATCAATTGGCTCTAAGGATTAAGGTTTAGGCCCAGGTGAATGTGATAAACCATCAGAGAAAACTTACAAATGAGATCCTGAATTCCTATGGTTGGAAAGTAGGAGAAAAGCCAGAGGAGTAGATGGGAGTGGGGGAGCAGGGGAACCAATTCTGAAAAAAGAGACAATACTAAAAATAACAGTCTAGTATACTTGATGTTCCCTCCAGGTAATTGATTACAGTATTCAAAGAATAATTTGTAAGCACCCACACAGGAAATTAGTGAGCTAGGAGCTACAATGATGGGGTCACAAAGAACATCGCATCAGTCATCAGATTTCTTTTTACTTGTAACTTCACTAATATTAGGCTGGTTGATCAAAGCAATGTGGTACAAAGAGTATACAGAGATTTCTGCAAAGCATTTGGCAAGATCTGAGTATCCTCATGGACGAGATAGACAGACATGACGTGAATGGTCACCCCGTTAGATGGCTTTGTTCTTTTTTACTATTATTTTTTATTCTGGTGAGATACACATAATATAAAATTTACCATTTTAACTGTTTTAAGTGATACAATTCAGTGGTATTATATATATTCACAGTGTTGTATAACCATCACCCCTATCTAGTTCTTTTTTATCACCCCAAAAGGAAATCCTACATCCATTAAACAGTCACTCCCCATTCTCCTTTCTCCCCAGGCCCTGGCAATCACTAATCTGCTTTCTGTAGCTATGGATTTGCATATTCTGGATATTTCATATAAATGGAATCATACAATATGTGGCTCTTTTCGTCTGATTTCTTTCACTTAGTTTAAGGTTTTCAAAGTTCATCCATGTTGTAGCATGTGTCAATATTTCATTTCTTTTTATAGCTGAATAGTATTCCATTATATAGATATACCAAATTTTCCTTATCCATTCATCTGTTGATGGAAATTTAGGTTGTTTCCACCTGCTGGCTATTGTGAATAGCACTGCTATGAACATCTGTGTACAAGTTTTTGTTTGAACACCTGTTTTGAATTCTTTTGGGTTTATACCTAGGAGTGGAATTGCTGGGCCATATGGTAATTCTATGTTTAACCTTTTGAGGAAATGCCAAACTGTTTTTCATAGCAGCTATATCATTTTACATTCCCACCAGCAATGTACGAGGATTCCAATCTCTCCACATCTTCGCCAGCACTTGTTATTTCTGGGTTTTGCTTTTTTATTTTTTTTTAAATAGCCATCCTAGTGGGTGTGAAATGGTATCTCATTGTGATTTTAATTTGCATCTCCCTAGTGACTAATGATGAGCATCTTTTCGTGAGCTCATCGGCCAGCTCTACATCTTCTTTGGAGACGTCTGTTCAAGTCTTTCATACATTTTCAAATTGGGCTGTCTGTCTTTTTGTTGTTGAGTTGTAAGAGTTCTTTATATATTCTAGATATCAGACCCTTATCAGATATACGACTTGAAAATATTTTATCCCATTTTGTAGCTTGGTTTTTTTTTTTACTTTTTTGATAGTGTTCTTGAATTCACAAAAGTTTTTAATTTTGATGAAATCCAATATATCTATTTTTTCTTTTTTTTAACTTGTGTTTTGGTATCATGTGTAAGAATCCATTGCCAAATCCAAAGTCATGATTTACCCCTAGATTTTCTTCTAAGAGTTTTATAGAGACCCTACTCTGATGATACTCTATGTATTCATGTTGAAGTTGGAAGGGCAGGGAGCACGGTATCCTGTAACAGTGGCCTTGGGTAGTCTGTGAGAAAAAGGGCCTCCTGGTGAGGGCAACAGCTTCACGTCAGAAGCTGGCCAGGAGAGTTTGTTTTCCAGCACCTATTCAGCCTTCGGGTCTTCAAAGCTTGCAGAGTTTTCTTCCAGGGTTCATTAAACATAACTTCCTTTCAGGGGCAGAAGTTAACTGAGCTTAAATAGGGTTCCTACACTTTGTCAGAGGTCGGGGAAGACACTGTGTTAATAGGCAGACTCCAAAAAGTAACACAGAGCCAATCACGCAGCTCCGCAGAGCTCTCAGTGCGCATGTGGGTAAAGTCCCAAAACTATATCCCAAGAAGTGATTGGGAGCCACTCGGCCTCCTCCCCAAGCCCTGCAGGGACTACTTGACTTGGCCTGGGATGATGACAGACAGAGCAGTAGGTATTAGCCTCTGCACACACTCCTCCCTTAGCTACACGAGTTTTCCAGTGCAACCTGATTCTGATTTTTCTGCCTCCTTCTTCCACTTTTAAGGACCCTTGTGATTGCATCAGACTCACCCAACAATCCAGGATAATCCCCCTATGTCTAAGTCAGCTGATTAGCAACCTTAATTCCTCTTTGCCATGCAACATAAGGTCTTCACAGATTCTGGGGATTAAGACATGGACATCTTCAGGATCCGTTTTTCTGCCTACCACACCTTATACTTTCCTTGTCATCTTTAGGGTTCGAAAGGATCTCCAAACTGCTGAGGAGGAATCATGGGATGGAATTATGGCAGCTTTATCATCCCATGTTTTCTGTTCATTGCAGATACCCTGATCCAGGGGTTCTGCGGTTTGGGCATAAGCCCTGTGACCACCTAGTCACTGGCCATTCCTACTCAGCCAGATGACTTGCCAACAACCCCAGAGAAAATGTATTCCACCCCCGGGCGAACCTTCCTGTCTTTCCAAGACCAAGCATTAGGTCAAGCTGTGTTTACTCCACATCGAATGACAGCTATTCAATCCCAGGGCAGGGACAAATACTACACACAGTACATAATGCAGGGAGTAAGGCAGGTTCATTGAGGAAACTTAGAGGAGGGCCAGTGAAATGTGTGACAGACAATGGCATACATGCGTTGTATATGCCCTCCTCCCAACTCTTCTCTTTCCATAGAAGGGCAGGGTTGGAAGCATCAAAGATTGGCTCCAGGAGAAGGGCTCTGCTCCTCTGTACTTGAGAAGTTGAGAGGGGCAGGATGCGCTCAGTTGGGAGTGCATCATCAGGAATTAGGAGGACTTGGGTTAGTGGTCAATGAGACATGGATCATCCTAATCTGGAATTTTCACACAACAGTCACCTTTCTCAGCTGAACATTTTGAAGTTCTTCCTATGATACAGCCTGTTACTAGGCTCCCTGAAGTGAGGCACAAGCGTATCCAGCAGACCGTCTATCTCTCTTGAGATGGCAAACTGATCAAATTTTCAGATGACGCCTGAGTGGAAAGAATACCAAATTCAGAATCAGGATTTTGAAAGATTGAAGCAAGCCAGAAAGATGTTGTAAGAGTTCTTTATATATTCTAGATATCAGACCCTTACCAGATGATGTTTATTTGTGATTTTTTTTCCTTTTTTAAAATTATTTCTCTCTCTCTTTTTTTGCAAATGTGTCTAAATACTCCAGCACTGGTGGGTGAGATGGGTCACCCATGGAAAAAACTCAAGAATTTTCTAGGCCAGTTAACACACACACACACACACACACACACACACACACACACACACACACACAAATCTAAAGTTAATTTTAAGAACTTAGTTTTTCCTTCAAAGAGTAACAAAAACTAGAAAGAATAAATGCCTGCTTAGGAAAAGTCAACATGAAAACAGCTACTAGTGCTCTTAACGGAAGCCAGAGGCTACCCAAGTAGCCTACCAAGAAATGCACTGAAAGCACCTAAATTTATTTCTAACATCCCATAATAGATAAATGTTAAAATTTCAACAATATATCTCCTAAGCCGGCAAACTCAAAAACCACTGGTTAGCAAACATTTTACTTGATGGACGAATATCTCTCCTCCACTATTAGGAGCTGCTTTCACTAAGAATGTTCCCCTCCAGTTGCCATACATAATGCAATTAATTGAATGGAGTGTGTACATTAGGGCGGGGATGGAGGTAGAAAAAGTACAATTTAGATACCAAAGCAGAAACCGTATCATTCCAGAGTCAATTTCCCCACCATGAATTTTTTAAAACCTCAAAATCCATCAAAATGGTTCTATAATATTTTTCATCTTCAATATCATGAGAGCACCAGAGAACAAGCCAATTACTTTCTAAAAAATTTATGAAAAAGTAACTCACAGAATTTTATTCAATTTTTAACTATGTGTAATATTTATGAGTCCACAAATTGCAAATGAAAAATAAGAAAAAAGTAATAAAAGTGATCTGTTTCCAACTGAGAAGCATGCATTTGAAAATTTGAATCTGCTTTTGCCAAGTCTTACCAGATTTTCTCCTGGGGGCCTGGACAGTTAGCATAATACTTACAGATTTTCAGATAAAGAATGACTCCTGAGGTTTGAGTTTTCACAACTGATTTAATTTTGACAGCTTTAGCTGATATCAGAGGACCTAACTGTTAGCCAGGCCCAGAAAAAATTCCGAATAAAGTGACCTAGGAACATCTGTGCCTCACCCCACCACCCCCTCCCACCCCCGTCCAGTTCCAGTCACCACCACCTGGAACATTCACATGACTTAAATCTTTTACCTTGCATTGTTCCTCTGACATGCAAACAGCAGTAGGAGAAAGGGAGCTGGTAAATAGAACATCCAAGAATATTATAATTTCCAAGTGTTGAAAGAAAACGCATCTGAACGTTATAGCAGGCATGATTTCGAAGTAATATTTGGTATTTGAAAATAACACAGAATACAAACAAGTATTCTGTGTTATATGGTAGTGTTTGACTATTGACTATTTACAACTTCAGAAATACAAGATCATATATCAAAACTGTGTCTATCCTAGCAAAGAGAAAAACAGGAATTGTTTCAAAACACAGGGTAAAATTTAAGTGCTATATCTGAATATGATGACATCCTCACGAGCGGCACATAAAATTCAAGTCAGTATGGAGCTGTTGGATGATTTTAAAACAACTAAGCTGACTCTCAAACAGTCCTCAGGTAGGAAACATCAAAATTGCCCTCTCTATTAATCTCAGTACTATCCATTTCAAACCGTGCTTTTCTTTTGAACTTGCTTGCAGACCAGAATGTTGGTATTTGATAAGCTATAAAAATAATCACAGATGAGGGCAATAATCCCAATAAATTTTTTTTTGGAATGCTGATAACAAATAATCACCTCTTTTAGATAAAGATCTACCTCAAAGAAGTTGTGAATGCATTTTGAGTTTTCCCAAAAAATGGATTTCTATCCATAATCCAAAAATCAATGATAAAGATGAAAAGTCCCAAAGAAAAATGTGGAAAGGGCATTACATCTTCCTACTTCCTCAAGAAAATGTCATTTTAATTTAGCACAGAAAAACAAGTGAATATACACATTTTTAACATTTTACCCTCTTGCAATCTGGAGTAATAATTAGTATGACGATCTGGAACACTACTACTGTTTTAATTAACATGTGAACATCTCCATATTATTATTTTCAGGAATAAAAAGGTCAGACTACAAACTCAGCCCAACCTACTGGTTTCTCCTTCTCTACACTGAATGTTCCAGTAGGGACTGATGGCTCAAACAGAAATTGTTGATGTATTTTGGAAGCTATGACTGTACTAAGTCAAATATGCAAATCCAGCTTCTCTCTGGGGGCTCCATTGATTCTTAGTGTCTTTTTTCTACGCACCCACTTCCTTCCCCTCTAACTTCTCTAAGTGTCCCCAGATTCCTGCCTCTTCAGTTTGCATGCCCAGCTGTTCAGTGAGCCTAGACAGATGCTGCTTCCACATCTGGCCTGCCCTTTCCCTCAGCCATGCAATTAGGATCAGCACTTTTTCCTATTTTAATTTTTTTCCTGAGAAGCAATTTGCCCCTTTACACTATCACCCTGAATAAGGAAACACCCATTTTGCGCCCCACTTTGTCATGAACACTTAGACCAAATCCTGACCGCAAAAGGTGAATGAAATTGTGTGTTTTATTTAAGGTCGGGAGCCAATGGATTAAGAGAAAAAACTCGAAGTTCAAGACTTCATTTGTGGATGTTATAGCTTAGACATTTTAAGAAGTCACCTAGATTTTCTCGAAAAGTAAGTATAAAACTAAAAGAATCCTACATGATTAATGTGGTATCTTCCTGTATAAACTTAAAACTTCTAATCTTGTTTTTAAGAAAATGCTTTAAAATAGGAATAATAGAAATTCAACCAGCAGCAAAAAGATCCAAATTGTAGAGAAAAGATTACAATTCTACTAAAAAACAGCCCTACTTTCTGTGAAGAAAAATGCAAGGTGGCCAGCCCTGACTCAGCACAGATGGGACAATAATAGCTTAAATCGAATTCTTCTACTGCAGGATTATCTTTTTCATTAAGGATTTAGACTCAGAGAGAGCTGGGCATTTTTGCTCATTCTTATTCTCAAAATAATAATATCCTTTCCTTGAGCCAGTCGATTTTATTTAAAGTTTTCTATAGCTAAGACTGCTATAAGCTATAATACCCCAGAGGATCTTTTGTGTGTTGCAAAGAAATGGCACAGGTATATTGCTTTTTATGGTGCAATGCCAATGATCACCCCCTTTCTATCTCATTTTTATTTAAATGATAGGAAGACAGAAAAAAGTTGCATTTCTCTGTAATCCCTAGTCTGTGACCCATGTTAAATTGTTTTTAGGTCAGTGAAAAATGTTTCCACAACACACATTTTAACAAATAATTTTACATAATGATAAAAGTTAAAAATAAAACCACCGACATTGTTGCACTAATTGCTTGAACATTCCTGTATAAAATGATAGAATTATTTCTAATATTTGCTTGAATAGACTATTTTTCTTGTGAAGAACCCACTCATAGTGAAATAGAGTCAGCAGAGCACCCGCATAAAGAGAAAAATTAATCTATTCTTGTCTTTATTATGATAATGGGATACTTTTCTCTGAAGAAATTAAACCCCACGGCATCTATCCCCAAACCCTCTGGTGATGGTGTTTGGAAATGTTCTCTTCCTTTAGTGATCAAAATGAGAATTTGTGAAAGCTCTTTGTAAGCTACGAAGTAGTATTTATGTATAAATTAGTATCATTGCTGGCTTAGTGCTTATTTATATCTGAGGCTAAAAATGAGACACCTGGAAGTTGTTTTAGTATGGTTCCCCCGAAGCAGACCCTGAGACTAGGATTTGGGTGCAGGGAGTAAACTGGGGAGGTGATGTCAGGAAGCCTAAGTGAGGGAGTGGTGAAACCATTAGACAGGATAGGGAAGAAGTCCCCAAGAGGGTGAGTTATGAGTATAAGCAGGTGCAAATGAAGCTCTGGGGAAACAAGCAGCATCCGAATCGTCCCACTGAGGATGGGAAGCTGAGGTATTAAGCCACAGGCTTCTGTCCTTCACTGGTTAAGCGCTGCCCTTGGGGATAGTAAATCCCCGGCACTTCTTAGACACCTTGCGCGTAGGCTGAGCCAGCTCCGAAAGTACAAGAGAAAGCCCTCGGGCAGAGATGCAGAGAGACCCGGTGGCTGCGCACGTGTGAGCCTATGTTCCCCCGTAGTTTCAAGTGAACCCGGGAAGGCTGAGCGCATGTGCGGCAGGGCATCTGTGACGTGTGCTGACAAGCCAACCGTCATCGGCAACCTCAGAAGCAAAGTCAATAGCAGGCTTCTGGAATCTCACTCGCGCTGTCTGTCTTGGTCCCAGGCCTCTCGTAAACTCTTGGCATGAGTGAAGTGTCTTAGGTGAAACTACCCTGTTCCCTTTATTACTGTGTATGGGTGCCACTATTAGCTATTTCTAGATTGAAGTGCTGTCTGGCTTCTGCTTCGTTTCATGAAATTTATTGAGATAGTTTGGGAGGCAGCACATTCTAATACAATTTGTTCTAACCCTGGATTTTCATTAGAATCATCTAAGGAGCTTTGAAGGAAAATGCTGATGCCCGGGCCTCACTCATTTAAAATAAGGCTCTTTAGCAGTGAAGTCAAGGTCTTGAGTGTGTGTGTGTGTGTGTGTGCCCGCCCCTGTTTTAACTCTTTAGATGATTTTTATTGCGAACAAAATTGGAATCACTGGGTAATGAAGAGAGTGTAGCTTTGGAGAAACTTGGAACTCAGCCTTGGGTATAGATTCCTGTCGCTCTGCTAAGCAGCAGTGTAACTTTCTATGAGTAACATACCTTCTCCGGGGCTCAGTTTCCTCATTTATAAAACAGGGTTATATATCTGTCACACAGACTTATTTGAGAATTAATTGGATGCAAAAAAAAAAAAATCACTCTACTCTTGTGCCTGGCACATAGTTGGCACTTAATAAAATGTCAGTTCTCACCTTCCCAGTACCAGCTGACTTGCTCTGAAAAGTGCTACTGTGTCTCCATACATTGGAAAATGAAAATTAAGTTTTCACATGTAGGTGGAGAGGGTGGGGAGCTGTAAGAACAAATGGAGGAGGGCAGGATAGGATCGTTATGCTGTCAGAAGTTAATGAAACAGAATATAACAAGAGAACAAACAACTGGCTGAACATGGAAACAAGGAAACCACTAACTGGCTAAAATACAATTATGCAAAGGCTTCTTCAGGAACAGACTTAGGATGGCATGAGAGCCAGTCCCTGCTAAAGGTAAGTGGATGTTGTGGGGTCAGGCCTCACCCTCATGGAATGTCTGTATGGAGTTGAAGTCCCAGATGGAAATAACTTCAAGCACAGGAAATATTGACCAGGGAGCCTTTACAACACCCTAGATTAGGCTAAGTACCCTCTTCTGCGTTTCTTGGGTTACCTTTAAATTAGCATTTGATGTTGTAGTCACAGTAACTATGTATTGACTAGAAGACTGTGAGTTTTTTCTAGGCAAAGCTGTGTTCATTCATGGACAATACCTGATGCGCAATTGAAGTTCAACCATTATCAAACTAAACTAAGTCAAAACAGAGCCTGGGTCAATGAGGTGGTCTTTGAGATTGCTTCTTCCCCTGTATTTCAGGAATGCTGTTTGTCCAATTAGAGAAGAGTAATGTCAGGAGAGATAAAATCTGGATCCATGTTGCTTCCATAAGGAATTCCAATCTTAAAATGGTGACAGTATTACATAGGAAGGCATAGGACAGAGTCACAAATGGAGCTCGGGCCCTCACTATGAGACTTTATCAGTTATGTGAGCCCATTCTGTTTGAGTTGAGTTTTCTGTACCTTGCAAGCCAAAGTTTCCAATGGATATGGTTATTGTTGGGAAAGGCAGTCTTATGTGCACAGTCTTTTGACCCCTGCTTGGCCATTTCAGAATAGGCCTTGGCCTGGAACATGTCCTTACCAAGAGGTGAAGAGCCCACACAGCTGGTACTGGGCTTATTGCCCTGTGTGGGCATCTTTCCCTGTATTATACTCAATGAGTGTTCCTTCATTCTACTCAAGCATGTATGTCAACGGCCTACAGGCATGCACCCAGCTTTCAGTATTTCACACTCCCTGGGGAGGGCCCAGGGTCCTTCTGATGTGGCACTGGAGGGGTGTGCATAGACTAATTGCCCTGTGTTGGCTGCCCTGCAGACCTGCTGGCCACTGGGGACAGACACCTTCTATTGAAGCTGAACTTTCTCGGCCTCTTCTGTGTGTAAGTAAAGGGTTGTTTTATCCAGTTGTTGCCTGTGTTGTGTTTCCTTTGCAACTCTGGTATGAAGGTGTGATGGGCGGAGGTGTTTGGAGTCCTCCTCTGGGATTGGTGGCTGGTGCATGGTGTTCTGATTGACAGGTATCTATCTATAGTCAGATTTTACACAAAAGTATAGTGAGTACATTATCTTTAGATAAGCAGGATGATAACTAAATTTCTTAGCATCAGTAGTTGTATTAGTTGGAACTTTTTTTGAAACAGACAAAAAAGCAAACAAAAAGGACTGTAGGTAAAAAGGAATTTATTGGAAGGATCTTCGGATAATTCATTGCACGGTTTGTCTCAGCGGGACAGTGATGTGATTAATGGAAAGATGCCCATGCACACAGTTCAAGGAATATGTTTTCTCGGATGTCAAAAGATACAGAAACTTAGCTGCAGCCCAGTAGCCTCACAAAGCAGGAGACAATGCAGCTTGCATCCTTGATTCCTCTGAGGTCCCTTTAAGGAAGGTGGGCACAGAGTGAGAATCTTGCTGGGTGGGAGAAGCTTTCACCCGCCTCTTCTCTTGGGATCTTTTTACACTCTTAGCTCCTTTCAGTCATCCTGCAGAGCCTGACTACCTGCTTGCCTACTCACCGGATATAAGAGATGGACATAAAACAACCCTTGCACATCCCTCACTCGCCACGAGACTGGTGACATCAAAGGTTAAGTTCCCATGAGTTTCTGGGTCTGCGCCTTCAGACATTCTTGAGGTTCATTCTACTTCTAGATTAGAGGTCAGAATCAACAAACAAAGTCCTAGGGAAGCAAGAACCAAAGCAGCCCTGGGAACCTCAGGGACAAGATGGGGCTCCCCTCTCCTCAAACTCTACCTGCCTCCCCATCTCTGCTTCTCTCTGCAGGTTTCAACTAGGATGTTGAAACCCTGGTTGATAGCAGCTCATGAGCTCACATCTTCCCAGCTCAGACACCTGAAAAGAAACAGTTCCTTTCCCTTAGGGCTAATTTGAAAATATCCAGGGAAGTTCCTCTGATGGAGCAAGCTTGGATCATATGCCTTGTCTTATGAATTGGGTTGTCTTAGTCACCTGGGGTAGTTGTAACAGAATGTCAGAGACTGGGTGGCTGAAGGAATACATTTATTTCCCACAGTCTGGAGCTGGGAATTGTGAGATTAGGGTGCCAAGATGGTTGGGTTCTGGTCAGAGCTCTCTTCCTGGTTTCCAGATGGCCACCTTCTTGCTATGTCCTCACATGGCGGAGAGCAGAGCCCTAATCTCATTGTCATGAGGCTCCGCCAGTGAAGACAAGTCCTCCAAAATAAAGAATGGGTCATTCTCAAAAGGCGGGGTGGTGGCCACGTAAAATAAGCAAATGCCAGCACAACAGTAAGTAGAAAAACTTTGAAATCCAAACAACCTTTACCACTAATGCCACTGACCCTGTTCAGGAAGAGACATCATCCCAGAGAGCCTCATTTCTTAAAGACTGGTGCCCGACAGAATTGTTTTTCTAATCATGTTCAGTTGTGACAGATATTGCTGGGCTCCTGTCCCATCAAGAAAACATTTAAAAACAGAGGGCGACAGTATGGTTTCTATTTCTATAAAATGCCTAAAATAGGCAAATTCATAGAGACAGAAGCTAGATTCGTGGTTGCCAGGGGCTGGGGGGAGATGAGGTGAAAGCTAAAAGATATGGAGTTTCTTTTAGAATTGATGCAAATATTCTAAAATTACAGTGATGGTGTGCAACTTTGTGGATATACTAAAAACCATCGGCTTGTACGCTTTAAGTGGATGAATTGTATAGTATGCGAATTGTAGCTCAATAAAGCTGTTTATTATTATTATTATTATTACTATTATTATTTTAAAAGAACAGAGGACTGAAAAGAAGCTTAGAAACTGGTTAAGTAAGAAAAGCAGATGGACACCTCTTCAGCAAACCAGACCCACAAACGAAGATAGTGGATAGAGGACAAGCTCATTATTTAACTCAAGAGCTATTCCAAGTGTAGGCCCCACACCAGCAGCTGCATCTCTTGGGGGCTTGTTAGAAATGTGAATTCCTGGATTCTACCCCAAACTATCAAATCAGAATTCCTGAGGATCACTAAAGTTGAGGAAGCATTAATTTGACTCATTGCTCCTTTTAATAAACAAGAACTCCTTCAGTAACAGTGTGCTAGGTACTGTCAACAGTGCTTTCCAAGCTGCAGGCCAAACAATATGTAAAAGCAACAAAATGTAATTTTTAAAAATGTTATTTGGACAATGAACCTTTAATTCTGTACTTAGCAGATAATGATACCAACATAGCAGGGCTTATTATCAATCAATGGTCATATTTACAGTGAAGATAGTTTATTTGCTGGAAGCTGCTGAAGCAGTTAACTGGACTGATGTGCCTTGAAGCTGCAAGTATTTTCTCTATGACCTGCAGGAAAGATACCTCTATCAGTTTTTCCAGTGAAGATGCTGAAATTGATGTGAATTCAATGAAATCTGAGATGCAGGTGGAAATTCAGAGATAGATTTGTCATCTTGAAAGCCAATTACTTGCTCCAATGCCACATTTCCAGATCCAAGGTTTGAGGACAAATTTATCTCCCCTGATCATGTGAAGCATTGTAAGTGTGGCACACATATTAGAAATAAAAAGCCAGAGCAAGAAAAACAATCTCAGGGCTGCTCCTGAAAATATTCAGAAATGATCTTTTTTTTTTCCTTAAGAATTTTTTTTTATTTTTCAAATACAGTTGCTATACAATATTGTATTAGTTTCAGGTGTACAACATAGTGATTGGACATCTATAAAACTGAGGAAGTGATCACCTCAATTAGTCTAGTACCCATTTGACACCATACACAGTTATTACAATATTATTGACTATATTCCTTATATTATACTTTACATCTCTGTGACTATTTTGTAATTACCAATTGGTACTTCTTATTCCATCTCCCTTTTTCACCCCCAACTCCTCTCCCATCTGGTAACCCTCAAAATGTTCTCTGTATCTATGAGCTTGTTCCTGTTTTACTTACTTTGTTCTTTAGATTCCATATGTAAGTGAAATCATGTGGCATTTGTCTTTCTCTGTCTGACTTACTCCACTCAGCACAATACCCTCTAGGTCCATTTATGTTGTTGCAGATGGAAAGATTTCATTCTTTGATTGATTGATTGATTTAATGGGTGAGTAATATTCCATTGTATATATGTACCATCTCTTCTTTATCCATTCATCCATTGATGGACACCCAGGTTGCCTCCATATCTTGGCTGTTGTAAATAATACTGCAATAAACATATAAATGCACATGTTCCTTCAAAGTAATATTTTGGGTTTCTTTGGAGAAATATCCAGAAGTGGGCTTTCTGGGTCCTACTTTGTCTCTTGTTATAGCCTTTGTTTTAAAGTCTATTTTGTCTGGCATAAGTATTGCCACCCCAGAATTTTTTTTTTTTTATTTCTATTTTCATGAAATATATTTTTCCATCTCTTTACTTTCAGTCTGTGTCTTTTGATCTGAAGAGAGTCTCTTGTAGGCAGCATATGTAAGGGTCTTGTTTTCTTACCATTCAGCCAACCTATCTTTCAGTTGGAGCATTTCATTTTCATTTGAAATACTTGTTGAGTTTACGGCCATGACACCCTGAATGTGCCCAATCCTGTCTGATCTCAGAAGCTAAGCAGGGTCAGGCCTGGTTAGTACTTGGATGGGAGACCACCTAGGAAGACCAGGTGCTGTAGGCATTAAAACGAAAATGAAATACTTGTTGATAGAT
The DNA here is from genome assembly GCF_000151845.1 of Pteropus vampyrus. NCBI lineage: Eukaryota > Metazoa > Chordata > Mammalia > Chiroptera > Pteropodidae > Pteropus > Pteropus vampyrus. The sequence goes on from NW_011888862.1 coordinate 4,826,467, forward strand.
ATGTAGTTATTGCCATTTTATTATTAATATTTTTGATATATATTTCTTTCCTTCTTAAAGTAGTCCCTCCAACATTTCCTGTCATACTGGCTTGGTGGTGGCGAACTCCTTTAGCTTTTTCTTGTCTGGGAAGCTCTTTATCTGTCCTTCAATTAATGCTTCCTCAATTTTAGGAATGCTTCCTCAATAACTTTGCTGGATAAAGTGATCTTGTTTGTAATCCTTGCTTTTCATTACTTTGACTATTTCCTGCCAATCTTTTCTGGCCTGCAAAGTTTTTGTTGAGAAATCAGTTGACAGTCTTATGGGAGTGCCCTTGTGGGTAACAAACTGCTTTTCTCTTGTTGCTTTTAAGATTCTTTGTCTTTAACCTTTGACATTTTAATGAGAATGTGTCTGGGTATGGGCCTCTTTGGGTTCATCTTGTTTGGGACTCTCTGAACTTCTTGGGCTTGTATGTCTATTTCCTTCACCAGATTAGGGAAGTTTTCCATCATTATTTATTGCAATAGGTTTTTAGTTTCTTGGTCTATTCTCTTTCTGGTACCCCTATAATGCAAATGTTGTTATGCTTGATGTTGTCCCAGAGGCCCCTTAAACTATCCTCATTTTTTTAGATTCTTTTTCTTTGTTGCTGTTCCGATTGGGTGTCCTCTGCTACCTTACCTTCTAAATCGCTAATGAAATCCTCTGCTTCATCCGATCTGTTGATTCCCTCTAATGTACTCTTCATCTCAGATATTGTAGTCGTCATTTCTGACTGGGTCCCTTTTATGTTTTCCATCTCCATTTTTATATTTTCTATCTCTTTGTTAAAGTTCTCACTGAGTTCATCTACTCTTCCCTTAAGTTCATTGAGCATCCTTATCACCAGTGTTTTAAACTCTGCATCTGGTAGATTGCTCGTCTCCATTTTGTTTAGTTTTTTGTTTGGAGCTGTGTTCTGTTCTTTCATATGAGATGTGTTTCTTTGTCTCCCCATTTTGGCTGCCTCCCTGTGTGTTTCTATGTCTTAGGTAGGGCTCCTGAGTCTCTCAGTCTTAGTAGAGTGGCTTTATGTAGTAGGTGTCCTGTGGGGCCCAGGGGGACATTCTTCCCTGGTCACCTGAGCGAGGTGCTCAAGGTGTGACCCTTGTACAGGTTGTGTGTGTCCTGCTGTTGTAGTTGAGCTTTGGTTGCTGTTTGCATTTCGATGGGAGGTATTGACCCTTGGGCTGATTGGTTTTGAGGAATGGCCAATGAGAGACTGACCTTACCAAGCAGGATTTACTTTAGTAGGGCTGGTGCCTGCCCAGTCTGCCCTTTGGGTGTGTCCTGCTCAGATGCTCTGACTCTGGTGCTGGTGGAAGCAAGCCACTGGGTGTGCCGGCCCAGGGGCCTCCTCGGAGGGGTCCAGCTGCAGGCCAAATTTAGCTACAGCCTGTGTACTTCCGAGGCCACCTGGTAAGAGTCATCAAGCAATCCACAGATGGCTGCCACCTGTGCTGAGCTTCTAGGTACCTTGAGAGGCCAAGCCAGGAACTAAGGCCGGCTGTCACTAGTGCGAGGCTTGGGGCTGCTAAGCAAGAGGTACAGGGCACGATGAGGCCAGAAGCTGCTTCTTTGGGTTTTGTGAAACTTTGAGAGATTTTAGGAAAGTCTGCAGCATGAGCCAAGACAGGCTGTTTGTACGAAATAAACCACGAGAAGCGGCTTGGGTGGGCCCGCAGGTTGGGAAGGGTGGGGTCTCAGGGAATCCCCTGAGCTGAGCAACCAGTGTTAGCCAGGTTGATGGAGACTCAGACATGGTGGCTGCCTGCATCTGCACACTGGGAGGGAGGAGGACTCAACAAAGGAACAGTGGCCTCTGCACTGTTCTGGGAGAAATTTGCCCCTCCAGCCCTCGCCCTGAAGCCAGACAGCTCAGTTCCACCACGTGTGTCCCTGGTGCCTTGTGAGCTGCTGTCCCAGCACTGGAGCACAGAGTGACTGAGTCCGTCACCAAGTAAGTCTGCGCACGTGCCCTTTTAGAGAAATCTCTGTAATTCCCACTGCCCTTTGTCACACTTAGCCACAAACTCCACTGGTTTTCACAGCCAGAGGTTGTGGGGACTCCTCTTCCTGGCATTGGAACCTGGGGCCGAGAGCCAGGTGTGGGGCCGGGACCCTTCACTCTTTCAGGGGTACCTCTGCAGTGAGATATTTCTTCCCATTCTCAACTGTTACATGCAGCGGTGGGACCAGCCCATTCCATGTCTCCGCCTCTCCTACCAGTCTCAAGCTGGCCTCTTCTGTGTGTCCCCAGTTGTAGGACTTCTGTTCAGCCAGACCTCAGGCGACTCCCAGTGATGGTTTGTTTGGCAGTTTCCTTTTATTTTTGATGTGGTTGTGAGGGGAGACAAGCACAGCGTTTACCTACTGTGCCATCTTGACTGGCTTAGAAATGATTTTCTTTAAGCCCCATACAAAGCTCAGTTGGTGAGCCTCCTTCCGTGAAATTGCACCATTACCATCCACCTAACCTTTTACTCTAGGTGGTAAATTTTGACTTTGTTCAGTTACTATTAGGAAGGAAATGTGATAAATTGGCGGTAACATCACGAGGAGCAGAACTCCATGCTGGCAGTGCTGGCCAAAAACATTGGGCTCTGACTTCGCTTGAGAATGAATATCCATTTAGTGCATAAAGCAAACAAGTGATGTGGTGCCTGAAGGGCAGTCCAACTGCTCTCCGACCTCAGATATTGCTGTAGCTACAGTACAATGTCACGCTTAAAATGACAACTATAACTTTTAACACTAAAATTATAACATCTTAAAATTAAATTTTATGTATGGAAATTTTTTCTAGAATGGGATATTTGATTCTGGCCTTGGCTTGGGTCATTGGGCATGTGGTTAAAAATGTATATTTGGTGCACCCCTGATTTACAATGAACCAAACTTAACATCGATATTCAGGTTCTTAAAACAATTTTTTGGCTCCCTCTACAACTCTGCATCAGCTTGTGTCCTTGTTCAGCTCTCCTCTTCTTCTCCTTTTCTGTTTTGTTCCTTTAAAGACCCAAACACACATTTCTCCCATTTTCTGAGGGGAGCAATTCAGCCCTCTCCCACCTCTACCTTTAAATTTGACTAGGGCCTTTCTTTACATAGCTAAGTCCTCATTGTACTGAAACCTAGAACAACACCTTCCCCAGACTCTTATAGAGAAAAAATATATATTAGCAAATATATGTAATATACATAATATATATGCAAACAGTAGAAGATACTAAATATTAAACAAAATAAAATTTTCCAGTGAGTAGAAATAAGGGGTACATGCAAACTCTGTATACTGTCTTTACAATTTTTGTGCAAATCTAAATTTATTCCAAAAGTTTAAAAAGGTTATTTTAAAAATAGATTGAAAAATAAATCCTGCCAGCAAGATTGTCTCCATACCAATATAGAAAAGAGAGAAAACACATGTATGCAGGCAGTCTGCACAAAATACTATGAAGTTAGGACAAATTCTCACATAATTATAGACTAAAGCAAAATAAAGAACAACGACTTCTCTTATCTCCCAGAGACACAAAGGACCGTGTCTTCTGAAGGTCTCCTACACACTTCTCAAAAGCCCCCTCAGCTAATTCCAGAGGTACACATTTACATATTTAGTCTATTTGACTCTCTTCCTTAGAGATAACTATATTGTGAAAACCGAAGAGTAAGGACTCAGATTTGCTATGTCACTATGCCCTAGGAATCACTCTAGGAAAAGGGGTGAGGGTGGAAAATGGTCTCTTTGCCCTCTGTAAACAGAGAAAATTACTTTTATTTACTCTTATAATGCTCATTGTGGAGGATGCATGATATTCTGATGGTAGCAAGGATGTGAATTGTTAAATCCCTTTGGTAAACAATTTTGCATCATCCAGAAAACTGAAGATAAACATACCCTATGGCCTTACTTCTATACTTTAAAGAAAATCTGGTCTATGTGTAGCAGGAGACACACACACACACACACACACACACAAAATTCCACTGCAATATTATTCGAAATAGCAGTAAACTGGAAACAACCCAATAGTCCATCGACCGAATAATGAATAAATAAACGGTAATATATTTGCACAACGGAATACTGCAGAGCAGTGATCATGATTGAACTAGAATTTTCACCCAACATGCTGAGTCTCCCAAACATACTAATGATTAAAAGAAATCACAGAATATAGAAGATAGAGTATAAACACACACATACACTGACATATATAACATTCAAAAGCAAGCAGCTAAAACAAATATTCTTTAGGGATATGTTGTAAAACTATTAAGAAAAGCAAGGGAGTAATGAAAAGAGAATCATTAACAAAATTCAAGATAGCAGCAACTGCTGTTGCGGAAAGGGATGCCATAGGGACCTCGAAAACACTGATAACATGATTTCTTAGATTGAGTGGTTAATACATAGATATTTGTTTTATTATTCTGTATGCCTTATAAAAGGTAATATAATCTCAAAATATGAAGCAGCTCATGATAGATTGTTTTGCTTTAATGGATGGTAGAGACAGGAAAGCCAAGGGAGAGATTAGTGAAGGCAGGATTTTCAGACAAACCCTTCAGGAGGAGCTGGGACTTCAGTCCGGCCTTTGAAGGGAGGAGTCACATAATTTTTCAAAGCTGGAACGAATGTTAGAGTTCATTTGCCCTGCCTCTTCCTTTTGCAGAGGAAGAAATAGAGATATAGGGAGGTCCCTTTTTGTTTAAAAAACGCTTAATATATTTTCTACGTTGTCAGACCAATTGCAAGGTGGAAAATTGGAGTGAAAAGCTCTTTTGACAAGAGTATTTTAAGGGTTGAACACCACAGCCCTACAATGTCAGGTTGCAATTCTCTTTTTCTCGATCTTTGCACACCTCTCTGCCCAGCATATGCTCCCAGCCCTATTCAAGTGGCCCTGAGTGGGTCATTCAGCTATTTCTGGTCAAGCATGACAGGTAGCTGCGGGTGGACAGACAGTCTTCAGTCTACAGTCCAACTCAGTCTTCTTGGCTTCCCCTCTGCCTCCCCTCCCCCTCACTCGTGCCTGGGGCCTATGAGATTACATCTAGGTAGTGGCAGTGCCAGAGGAATGTCCTGTCTGCCGTGCTCCTAGTCCTGGGTCATCAGCCCCAATATGTCCAGAGAGTGCCAAATGCTAGAATGTTCTGCATTATTCACTTCATCTTTAAAGAGCTTCCTCGCTTCATCATATGGCTCACATAAGTACTCGGCAACAGAATTATAATTCCCTCTCCCACATTGGTGGTCGGACATTGTCAGGTTCCAATTCAGGGCTCCCTGGCTCCAAAGTATGTGCTATTTTCACTAAAACCTACTGACTGTGAACTATGTTATCTTTGTCATTCTAACTATTTAATCCAGTTTTTCTCCTGTTATGAACTAGCAATTTGTTTACTTATAGTCATTTATTTATGATGTTAGTACTTCACCAGAAATAAGATTAAACACTATGCAATATTTAGGACATGATTATACTAAAAAGCGATTTGTTGTTTATCTGAAATTCAAATTTAACTGGGCATCTTCTATTTTTAATTTGCTAAATCTGGTAACCCTAACGCAAAACCTCTGAGAAAATATTTTATTATTTCTAATGAGGCTCTCCCCATCACAAGGTAAGGAGAAATGTGTGGGATGGGTTGGCTACTCAAGTATTACCTGAGGGTGCTTTTGTCCCCCAGGGGACACTTGACAATGTCTGGAGACATTTTTGGTTGTTACAACCAAGGAGTGTATGCTACTGGCATCTAGTAGATTGAGGCCAGGGATACTGCTAAATACCCTACAGAGCACAGGACAGCGCCCACCACAAAAGAATGATCTGGTCCAATGTGCTACTAGTACCAACCTTGGGAAACCCCTTGCCGTAAAGAATCACTCACCTACTCACCTAAGATAGTATAAATCCAGGAAAACTATCTATCTATCTATCTATCTATCTATCATCTATTTTTTTAATACCCCTTTAAGGCTACCAGTATATTTCCAAATAGAGCTTGGGCTTCTTTTATTTCCCAGAAACATAATGCCAAAGCTGTTTATTTGTCTGAAGTAGTTTGCTCATAATCATGGATGCTGGTGGCTGCAGGAGTAGACTCAATTTTCTACACACTTAACATGTATCACAACACACTTTTGATCTCAGATTTGCACTCTGAATTATGTTTCTTGAGTAATGTTCTTGATTTATTCTAGGAGTGGCGTTAGAAATGAGGCGGTCTTGGGAAGCAGTCTCAATATTAAATTGAAATATACGATGGTCAGAACTAGTCGATGCTGGCAATTTCCCGAGGTTCGACCTATTGTATGCTGTGCAGTAAGACAGCCCAAAAGCAGTGCTCTAATCTAATCCATGCTTGGCGTCAGAGCTTCGGTTGGTCCCCAGAGTTGTAGCTATTGGGCCCTGGGGGAGAACTTTCACTGAGCTCTTGGAGGGACTGTTTTAATTTTTTTTTTTTTTAATTACTAATGGGACTTGGGAGACTTGTCTTTCAGCTATTTGCTGTGCCTTTTTCTCCTTTATGTGCTTCCTTGCATTTCACTAAAGTTGGCCATTTAGAACTTGAACTCCTGGCACGCAAAATGTGTCCAAGCCTTGAATAGCAAGTAAGTCAACCACTAAAGAGAAGTCTAACTTCAATTTGTCACCTTTAAAATTTGTATCTGGATTTATCTCAAAGCCCCAGAGTGAAGAAAGTACAGTATATTTTAAATTTATTTTTTGTGAAGAGCCCCTAGAGATAGGAGACATAAGAGAAATGCCAGCATCCTTGAAAATAATTATTAGCTATATTTTGGTGTAATTGATTTAGAATAAGAAGCTTCTTTGTTTAAAAAAAAAAGGCTAAAGACAACATATACTAAATGATTTGAATTTTACAGATAATACCCTACTAATATTTTTAGTTTAGCACCATCTGCTTATCTGAAATTATATTTCTGGCAAATGATCATGCCAGGAGACGCTGTTTTTATTTTTATGTGCAGCTGAAACACAGAATAATAAAAATCTGCTTGAGTTGAAGAAACATGTTCATAAAATGTTTCTTTTTTAATCTGAGTTGGCTGAGAAAATGACTTTTTAATCTAGTGGCAGCTGCTTTCATTTGGCTGGTGTTCAGTCTAAATAGTTTACGTTGGAGACAGATCATTTGTTTTATATTTGGATGCAGTATAACAAACAGTGCCTTTTGAGCTGCGAGGAAGACCTAGATATCACAAACATCTTATTCTCCCTATTAGCCTACCTTTCTGATTATTTCTTGTATTTTTGACCAATAAGTGGCGTGCAATAGATTTATAAGTTAAAAGCCCAAGCGGCAAATTGCATACTTCCCGGTCGCTGTGTTATCTTTATTCAACTATAAGAAAGTCTCATCCTACATATTAATTGGCATTGTTTACAGGAGGGGAAAACAACGGCTTTTGAAAATATAACTCAGTGGAAACGCTTCTTGTCACACTGGTTTGCAAATAGAATCACTGCACTGTCTTTGGGTACTCTGGGCAATTCCGCTGGGAGCCTAATTCTTCCCAACAGAGTGTTAATTAAAGCCAGCCACCTCTTGGCACCTCTCTCTGCTCCAGCTTACACTTCAGAATCCTCCAGCCGCCTTTTTAATCAACAACACGTGTTGGATGTCTACTTTTAGCGTGAGGCACTGTAGCTACCACCCTGATTTCAAAGAGAGTGGCAAGGACAGGGTTTTATTGCATGACTTCAAAGTCAGGGCACCTAAAACCGCATTACAGACATCGTTTGTATCTGCTATTGACTTAGAATAATTGAAACCTCCCAAGTAAAGTGCGAATTTCATAGAGGAAAGAGATCTGGCCCTTTTGTCTTTGCACTCCAGCACTTAGCGCACAGGTCTCATTGTGTTTATCTAATGAACCTACTCTCGAATTACTGCGAAAAAGAGCAACTTTTAAAAAGTTGTTGGTATTAATATTATTGCCTTTTAATTTCATATCTCGAAAATGTCAGTTTTTAGAATTTTATTTAAAGTTTGAAAATACGCCAAGCTAATCTATAGAGTATTAAAAGTCAGGATAGTCATTCCAGGGGGGATGAGGGAGGGTACAGTGACTAAGGAGGGGCTTCTGGGATGATGCTGTCAGTGCTCCATTTCATTTGGATGCTTATCCAAGGGATGGGATCAGTTTGTGAATATTTGCTGAACCATTCATATATAATTTGTACACTTTCCTTATAGGTGCATTATAGGTCAATCAAAAGTTAAAACACAAAAGAAAAATAAATCTGAATGATGCATTTAATACCAGAGATGAACTACACAATTTTCCCATTTTTTCCTAACCCAGACAGCAAAAAGGCTCCTCCTTTGTCTTTTCTAGTTCAAAAAGTTACCAGAGGTTAAAATCTAATGAGTTGGAACATATGAAGAAGACTAGCCTTGTGTAAGGTTGAGTATATTATCTTCCCACAGGCAGAAGCAGAACTGCAGACACAGTGAAAATTTCTGGCTGACATCGCTTGATGCTGTTTTTCTCAGCCTGGTAGCTCAGCAGCTGGAGGCTAAAAAGCCAGGTTTCCAAGGAGAGGAGGAAGGCTTTCTGCAGAAAGGGCGATGTGGACTCCAGATCAGGGGCATAGCAGACCTTCTCTAGAGTGGTGGCAGTTTTAAATGAGTTGTAAACAAACATTGCCATGTTGTTCCAGCTGCCCTAGGAAGACGCTTTGGATCTGTGCAAATGCCAAAGCTGGCTTTCCAAGATGATGTGTGGAGCTGAAGGGTCAAGTGATATGTTTGTAACCCTGGATATCAGTGTCCCCAGAAGCTTCACACTCACACACCCACGGTAGAGCTTGTGTTCCTCAAGATAATTGCAGTTATAGAGTTTGCACCACGTAACCTATTAGACCAGCCAGTGGCTGTTTTGTAGAGACCTTTCAGCTTTACAAATAGGTTACTATTCAAATTCCAGAACTCCAGGACCATGCTCTATTGTTCCCAACTGTTACATTCAGTATTTTATTGTTTCACGTTGTGCTTTAACTTCCTACAGAATATTAACAGCAGTAGCCAGTTGAATGTTTTCAAAACCTTTTATATTGGCGGAGCTGACTGTGCAGCATGGGCTAATGGAAATTTCATTGTTTCTGGAGTGCTGGCTCTGCCAACTATTACCTTAGTGTTCATGTATTGTCTGTCATGTGTAAAACAAGTACATTTACCTCTACTTACCTTTTATAATTATTGGGATGTAATTTTAAAATAACCGGATAAAACGCTTGTCAGGGAGGAAAAAATTTTCCTCTACACTTCAAGGTTCTTCTGCTTGGTTTAATAATCAAATTGACATGAGACAGAATAGCAGGAGAAAAACAAATTAAAGTTTAATAACATGGATCCCTCATGTATACATGGGAGAGATCCAGGAAAGCTGAGTAACTCCCCCGCATAGCAGAAGCCAGCACCTCAGATACCACCTTTAGCTAAAGACAAAAGAAGATGTTGGGGGTGGAAAGTCAGTTATGGGAGGTGACCGGGGAAAGCACGGTAAACAAGGATAAGGTTGTTGTGTAGACTTAAGCCCAGGCCTTCGAGCGAAGGCAGGCCTGGTCCAGCGAGGGAGACACCCTTACACATGGAGATTTCCTTTGGTTTTCAGAGCTTTTTCCTAAAATTAACCAGCCTAAAATAATCAATATCTCCAAAGAGGCATATTTTGGGGTGGTAAATTCTGCTCCCCTTCAGGCTTTTAATGCAGGGAGGAGGCAAGAGAATTAACATGTTAATCAAGCCACAATCAGAGACTGCAATGTGCTGATCAGCCCTGCAGCCAGGCCTGGAGGACACCTGCAGAACAAAGGAAGATTTCTGCTGGGGTTGCTAAGGACAGTTCCCCACACCTGTGAAGGGGAAACAGGAACCAAGAGTCATTCCCTATGGCTAAAACCATGGGGAACCTTAGGATTAAAGGCTGGGAAGTACCAGCAGGCCTTTCACTCTACATTCTTACCTTTTTCATGCTTCATAATCTTCCCCTTCCTCACTGTATGTCCATATCAAAGGAAATGGGTAGCAAAGTCTTTTAAACAATAACTCACAAGAACTAAAGAATGATACATAAACTGAATTCCTCTAAACACTTGCAGCCTCTCCCACTCACTGTCTTTCCGCGTGTCTCTTGGTCCCTCTCACTCTCTGCCTCTGAGAGGGGACCACCCTGTCTGTGGAGTGTAACCCTTTTTCTAACGAACTGTCCTTTGACCCTAACTTTGGCCTGTGTTGAATTCTTTCTACACTCTCTGCCGAGGGACCCTCTTCTCAGGGAAATTTGCCATGTCCGGCATCATTTTTACAATAAATTTTGGAGTTTGTGGTTGTTATTTCCCTGCAGAAATGTTCCTTTGCTGAAAGTAAGTTATTTTTAAGTTTCGAGGTTGTTGAAACATTCTGACTTGGTGTTTGTGGGGTGTGTGTGTGTGTGTGTGTGTGTGTGTGTGTGTGTGTGTGTGTGTACTGGCAATGGGCCTATCTCTTGGTGCTTTACTGAATTAAGAGATCCTAGACATTCATGATCACTGTAGGCCGTATGTGTTGGTAAATTTTTAAACATGAAAGGGTATAGCTCCCTTTTCTACACCATTACCTATCCCTTGACGCGCAAAATGTCTTTGGACCACCAGCATTGGATTACCCAGGAGCTTGTTAGAAATGCAGAGTCTCGGGCCCACCTTAGATAGTCTATTGTAGCAAAACCTGCATTTTTAACAAGGTCTCCCGGGGATTCCTACACACATGCAAATGAATCAGCAAGTAAGCTATAGCAGGAGTTGAGAAATCCCTCTTTTCAAAACATCTCCCACTGGGCCATGACTGCTATTATTTAGAATGAATTTCTCTCGTTTGTGCCACTTATTGTGAAATATCTCTGGTCTGCATAACACAGTAAGTCATTTTCAGTTCACAGCCTTCACGTGAATCCATCCACTTGGGTCTTTCCAACTCGACAGATGGCAGAGAGCAGATTGACTGGGGAGCGAGGGTGGGAGGAAGGAAGTGGCGTAGAAAATGCAGAGCCTTTGGTGGAAGAAAGTAGGCAGACTGCATAACTGTGGCACCCTGAAGTAGTGCTGCGAGGGTTGGCAGGAAGGAACGAAAGAGCAATGACAGTGGTCACAATAATGGCGAATATGGTCACAATAATGGCGAATAACTTGGTGCGGAGATTCCTAAGCTTGTTTGACAATAAGAATCACCTGGAGGAGGAGGGGGACCTTCTTAAAAAATACAGATTCCCCAGAGGCAGGGAATTGTGGAATATTCACCCTGGCTTATGATTTATCCACCCTGGGCTAATGCCATCTGACTGACTGTCTAGGGGGAGAACTATCTGTATTTTTGAGAAATGCCTCAGGAATTTCCATGCACAGGCATGACTGAGTGAATGGTGAGCCTAGATTCTGTGCCTGCTACTCTAAATATTTCTGGAGCTCTCAATAAGCTTAAAAACTCTTATGGCAGTTTATTAACTGCCTTTCGTAACAAAGAAGTTTAGTAGCTGGCCCAATGTCACACAGGCGGTGGGCAGCAGATGGAGGATTCCATCCCACATGTGACTCCAAAGTCCTTGTTCTCTCTACCCTGTCATACTGTAACTTTCCATAAAACTGTTGCGGCCCAAAGGTTATTCTACCTAGGATACACCATGTTTGCCCAGCCCCACTCTTCGGGGGTGGCAGTTTCTGCGGAAGTTCCCTAACTTGATCTGAAATTATGACATGAACATTAGATTTGGGGAGAGTTATGCAATGAAACCACACTGGCGAACTAGCCAGGATGCCCCTTCTTTCCCTTCCTCCTGCTGGGGCAACCCAGAGCTTGGATGCACGGGGATGAAAAGCAGAGCTCTCTTGGGTAACTGAGAATTTCTAGTTGCTTCGATATCAAAGCAGATTCTAAAATTGATGGAAGCGGGCGCATATTGCTCTTGCCCTCTGAAACCTTATTTTGTTTCAAGAAATCCCTAGAAAGAAAACACACTAATTTAATATGGCAATGTTAAATAGTGATAGTAGCAAGAACAAGGCACCATCTGGTACATTTGAATAATTGTCAAGGTTGGCTTTTCTTTAAATGCCGCTTATTGCTCAGTCCACCCATATTCAACTACTAGAGCTACAAGTCACATGGTGGTGATGTGTAGGTATTACAAGAGTGAGCTTGCATATTAAATTCCTCAACTTGAGTCATCTGGGGAATTCAAATATATTAAATCTATATGATCTATATTCAAATATATCGTCTACATTAAATCTCCCCTTGTTCAGGACAGCCACCTTTTTAGATTTGTTTCAAGAACTTCTGATTCTGATTCTGTCATCTATGATAGTAGTCTCCTATACAAGGTATGCGAACCCCAAGATGATCTGTTGGCATATGGAAAACAAATACCACCTTTTTCAAAACAACATTTAAAATTTTTATTTAATGTTTATTTTATAATGTGGATAACTTTGTACTGCTAGCATAACATGTATACAATGTATGAATAAATACATATAATTTTACTCGGGGGTACATGATTGGGATGCTGGCTCCAAAAAGTTTAAACTAATAAAAAAAGTTATTAACTCTTCTTAACAGTATCATGTTATCTGCTCATTTGACAAGAGCGCCTTTATCCTTGTCAGTTCAGTTCACGTTTATCCCCTGTAGGACCATGTACTAAATGTTCCAGTGTATGTTCTAAGATAAGACATATTTACTGCTCTTAGGAAGTTTACTGTCTGCAGTGGAGAAAATGATAATGATAGTGGTTTTGGAGGAGGTTACAACAGTAGTGGCGGCGATGATGATGGTAATGATGATGATGATGGTGATGGTGATGATGGTGACAATGATGATGGCCAAGAAAGAGAAAAGGAGAAGAAGGCCTTATTTATGGTTGACATTAAAGCAAAATTAGAATTAACTGCTTCTCCTCCCTGCTATCTGGTAATGTGACATCTTTCCCTAGCAGTGATGCTCTTCTCTGCTTGTTCATTTTGCTTCCCATGTAGCTTAAAAATACTTTTTAAAGTAGTCTTCGGCATATACTATAAGTCTCAGCTTCTTATGATTTAAACCTTGGGAACAGGAGGTTTTTCTAGGCCCCTGCCTCTCTTCTGTATTTTGGTCCTCGGAGCTCCACAAGCTGTGAAAGCAGTGAGTCATGACTCCCATATGGTGGGATTCCCTTCCCTCCTCTCGATCCACATGCCTGCCCAACCATCTGCTGCCACTCTCAAGGTTGGAGCAAGAGATGACACAGGGAAGGGAAAGGAAAACACCAGGAAAAAGAACACTGTTTTATAAATAAACTTGAAAAAGATGTATTTTCTTATTACAAAAGCAATTTGTATTCATCACAAGAAAATCAGAAAATGAAGCACAAGAACAAAACAAACAAAACAAAACGCGGTCTCCCTCAGAGCATTATTAATCACTCTATTTCCATGTGTGTTTTTCCAAACCTGTGTATCTATCTATGTAGCTACCTATCAAACAAAACGGGATTATTACCACATTTTTTTGGAACCTGTTTTTTTAAACTGAATCATGAACATTACTCCATATCCATAAATATGCCCCGCACTAGCATTTTTAATGTTTAAGGAGTATTTTCTATTTAAGGCATTAATCTAATTGCTGCAATTTATATACAAAAATAAGTAAGATCATGTCTGCCTTCATATGAGTATAACTTAATTTTTTCCCTATCTAACATTTAGGTCACTTCCATATTATTGCTTTTACAAACAATGCTGTGATGAATATCCTTGTAGCTAAATCTTTGCATATACTCATAATTTTTGAACGATTGCATTGACTACTCTCTGTTTGCCCCTCTGGATTTACTGCGCATCCTTCTTGGCCTTACTCTGTGGCCTACATCAGTGCGTTCATTTACCCTCTGACAATGGGAAGCACAAGCAGGACATTGGAGGAGGGTAGCAGAGAAAAATGGGTGCTACGTTTTGACTTCTACTCTGCCTCCTATGGATTGTCAGCTGCGTTCTTGCGTTGATGATGGCAGTGGTGCCTGGGCAGCCTTCTCCCAGAGATCAGTTCTCAGGGATTTGCTCACCAAAGGGTACTGCACCATTCCCTAATTAGTTTCGCTTAACCTTGCCCTTGACCTTATAGAGTTCTTCATTAAACCTTTCTCATTTACCCCATGGGTATGTGCCATCTGTTTCCTGGCAGGACCCTGGAAGGTTAAAACATGCTCCTATTCCTGGCATATTCTGCATCCCTAACTCCTTGCCATGAACCTGAGAAGGATCATATCTCCTTTGACTTAAGACCTGGACACCAGTGACTGTTGAGCATCCATCTCTCAACCTATGACTGAGGCACTCTGGTAGGGGGCATAAGAAAGAACCAAGAGAGCCCATCGGCCCTCCCAGCTGGAGCTTTGAGTCCAGGGTCTCTGCTACCTCCCCCTTGTTCCTGAGGCCTGAAACTCTCCCTGGAGTCACAGTGAGTTGAGAGAGGTTGTGTGGTCACTTCTTATCCTTTTAAACAGCTTAGGTCATAGCAAAATTTGTTTATTTTTTTCTATTTTAGTCTTAAGGGGTATTATAGTATTCTTATTAAATATCCAGAACTATGTTTTTAGAGCTTTAAGCTTGAATTAGGGTCCCCTGATACTGTCTCTTCTGTGAATCGGTAGAAATGTGTTTTCTTAAAAATCTACCTCCAATTTTACCTTCCTTGTCTTTTGGATTTTTAGGTAGCACACTGTCTCTTTCTTTAAAGGTTCTTCACACTCTGTTTAACCAATTGGTCTTGGGCACTGTGAATTAGGTGTCTGTCTCATTTCTTCTGGTGTACCTTCTGTTCAATGAAATTGCTAGCAAGACTAGTCAAGAATATCAAATACCCTTTGTTTTTGTAAGATGAAATTCGTTGATGTCCACATATTTGGGGTTCCCATCTTGTTGCTGTGCTTCAGGCCCCTGCTCCTTGGTGCCTTGCTTTGTTCTGTAATTCCACTTCCTAGACGTGGGCACTTAGCAGGAGTTTGGTTTCAGAGTCTGAAAGGTCTACAGTTAAATCTAATCACTTATTGGCTTTGTCACTTTAAGGCTTCTGTCTTTACCGAGTCTCAAGTTTCTTGACCTGCCTCACAAGGTTGTTGTGAGAAGTGAATGAGATGACCTATATAGAAAGAATCTAGCCAAGCATGAGGAAATGTGGTTGCTCAGATTATGTAACTTTCTCCTCCTTCCGTCCTCTCTCTCCTCCCGACTTCTCTCCCCTCCAATGCACTTCCCCCCACGCCACAGTTCCTTGTCCTTCTTCTCTTCTTCATTTTCTCCTTCCTCTCCCCACTTCACATTCCCCCTCCCAGTTTATCCTTTCTCATCTTCACTTCCTTTTCTCCTCCCCATTTTTCTTCTCCCTCTCTTCTTTCCCTTCCTTTTCCCCACTGCCCCCACCCCTCTACTTTCTTACTGTGAGACTGACATGAAGGTAAAAGGGATTAAAAACCAAGTCAGAAACATGTTGGATGGTTCCATTTCTCCTGGGCGGGGGGAAGACCACAAAAGTACGGGAAATTATACTCTGAAGTAAAACTCCCAATTACAAATCCAGGCCCCAAAAGGCTTTTCCAATACTCCTAAACTCTTTCGTGAGCTCTCTCCTTGTAGCATAAAGGACACAAAGTATGACAGGAAATTGCTGATAACAGTCATTATTTTTCCAGTCTTTGAAAAATCCCTGTCTGATGTTCCAGACTAAAGATTTATTGTGATGAATGAAAGATGAACTCTCAAAGTGGTTATATAATATGGCAAATGGTCTTCTCTGGTGGAAGGGAGCTGGCTGGCTAACATGAGCCAGTTCAGTACCTCTGAGGTGTTTGGAGTTGGGTTGGAAGGATGATTGATCTCTAGTTTCAGGAAACTGCTGTGTCAGCTGATCAGGGTTGCTCTAAAGGCTAGCTACAGGAATGCACTGTGGATCTCTTGCACTGGAATTTAGACTTCACTTGGTTCCTCTTTCTCCATGCTTGCAAAGTCTTAACTTTTCAAGGAAAGTAGATTGGTCTTAAGATCTTTTAAGAATTTGCCCCTTAATATTATGACAAAATATATTTTTAATTTAGTTTTTATTATATAATATTTTATGTACACTGTACAAATAATAACTGTAATGTATAATATATATGTAAATTGTGAAAAAACTAAAAAATAAATACACAGGAGCGGGAACACTAATTTCTGGGCTCTCTTCCATGATTTCTACTTCTCCCACCAAAATAACTGCTCTCTTGAGTTTTACACTCCCTTTTATTAGAAACAAAACATTTTGACCACATATAGATGTATTCCTAAACAATTTGTTTAGTTTTGCTTCTTTTCGAACTTTATAAAAATGACATCATAACGTATGTAGTATTTTTTCACTCAAGTTTCTAACATGCATCAATTCATTCATATCATCATCTGTAGCTGAAGTTCATTCCTTTTTATCACTATTCTGATATTCCATTTGGTGAACATATCACGATTCATTTTTCCATAGTCCTGTCTGTGAACATTTTGGTCGTTTATTGTTTCCAGGTGTTTTTATAATAGTCTTGTTAACATAGATGAGAAATATGCCAACAAGAATTTTTAACGTTCCTTTGTCAAATTGTCATAAACACTAGATTGATTTGTAGTGTCCCTTTAAGTTTTTCCTCTTTCATCATTCCCATCTATCACCTAAAGAAAATTAGATGCGGGAAAAAATAAATTATTTACCCATGTTCTGTTGTGACCGCTGTTATTTCCACTAGTATTAACTGCGTGAACCAGTCAAGTCTTCTCTTGGTTCTTCTTGATTGAACAAAGAAGAGCCCCTTCCATTTTGGCACCAGAACTAAAAAGACATTTATTTTGAGCTCACAAAATGCATGATCCAGGAAACAGCGTGTCACAGTGAAAATAATATAAGCCTAAGAAGCAGAAAGAATTGAATTTTAAAATGTTGGCATCGGCACATGTAGCAGGGATAGGCTAGTGAAAATTACACTATCCTCCAAATCCTTACTTCCTCATCTACAAGATGGAGATAGCATGGCCTTCCTCACACTGATTGTGTCAGGTCAGACATGTGAGAGGCTGTGAGCCTGACCAATGGGACTCATGATCTCGTCGTAATAGCTCTTTCTGGGCCAGGCCCCCATTTATCTAAATTGTTTTAGGCGGTTAAGGGAGAGGTAAAATTTTATCTTGAGTCTGCTGAGTCTTGATTACTTTTAGCTCAAAATAATCGACATGGCAAAGTGGCACATTTTGGGGTAGCATGTTCTGTTCTCTTTCAGTAACATTTTAAAAATAATCATTTTAATTGCTAAAATTTTAAAATTAAATAATTTTTAATCAAAATATATTTTAAAAGGATGCTCCCTAACTCAGTCATTCTAAAAAGGTTTTTTTGTTTGTTTTTGAAGAAAAATAATCAGAGATTTACACCAAGGCCTTTATCTCTAAATGCGAGGATGCCCATGGCCTCTCTCTGTGACTTGGGCTTCCTCACAGCATGGTGGCTGGGTTCAAAAGACAGGGTGAAAATATATGCTAGTATCATTTGGGGGCTTTAAAAAAGTGTCTGCCTTCAACTCCCAGAAATTCTGATTTCATTGGTCTGGGATGGATCCAGGCATTGATATTTTTATAAGCTCCCCGGGTGACTTTGCGTGGCCAGGTTTGAGAACCCCTGCTCTCATTTAGAACACATGAATTGAGATTTGACTTCCCAGGTGCCTGCTACCAGCAGTGTTTTATTTGCCATCTATTGGGCTCCCGAGGCTCCAGTCATATCATGTGATGTTCAAAGGTCTGCCAAAGAAATAAGATCAAGAAAATGCCCCAAACAGTTGGAAAACTAAGTGCAATTGTTACGGAGATCCACAGCTCCCCTCTGGCTGTTTCAGATTGATGGTAGATGGGCCCTGAGCCCATGTGTTTTACCCAGGATATCCTGGCGAGGTGGAAAGGCTGAGCTGAAGAACTAGACTAGGCTTCCTGGTTGCCCTATTTTTGAGGTGGCAGTTAGAGGAGTCAAATTCTAAGTGGAGTTTTCCTCATCATTTCTGGAGATATAATCTCTGCACCTGAGAAACCAATGCCCCAGTTTTATTGTTTCATCAGCTGCTAAAAGGAGAGGATGAAGATGGACATTAGCCAGGGCTCATTCCAAGTTCTCCCAGTAAGACGCCACAAGGAATTAAGATCCTGTTACTTTTTAACCTGACACCAGATGTCACCATTGCTCCTGTGCTTTTAGCAATAACAGTATAAAGTTAAACAGCAGTGAGAGTGTGTTCTCTTGATGGGGTTCATTAATCTATACTATAGTCCATTCAAGTTAAAATATTTATGTCTAAACACTTATTTGATTTTTCCCCTTATATCAGATGGGATAAAAATTACTATCTCTTTGTAAATACTTCACAAGAAACTTTGATGGGGGCAATTGTAAAAACAAGATAAACTGACGTTTTTACAGGATAACTGGAAAATTATAGATGATGTTTTAGTTCAGTCTCACTGCTACTGACAATGCTGAAGTGATTTCCTGTTACCATGCTTAGTTTGGTGCCAAAGTAGAAAAAAAATGCACGGATATTATCGCAGGGTACCAATGTCTAAAAAGTGGGGCAGGTAAAAGATCATCAAAGCACCAAAACATCATTGGAAATGTTGCTAAAATGGAGAAAATCGTATTTACAGAACTTCTTTTACACACAGCTCTGTATGTGGTTGGAATACTTTGCAAAGTAGTTTGGAGGTGAAGATGGTGAACTCGGAGTATAGCTGAGTGAAGTGCAGAATGTTGTGAGTGGAGCCACGTTACTAGGAACATTAAGAGAGACGGGGACTACCAAGCATCCTGATGCTCTGCCATTCCCGTACACGACCTCTCTCCCATATAAATATTCAACATCACCTAAAGAATATCCGTTTGAAGGGATGCCTAATTATTACTTTGCTGTATGTTTTCACACCAAAATATTAATATCGATTGATTCAGGCTTACGGAATTACAGTAATTAGTTTCTTTATTTTCAAATTTTTCTATAATGAGTATATAAATGGAAAAAGACCTCAAAATGACATGAACTACATACTCTATGATTCCAACTTAGTCGTACGCCACTTAGTGATGGGGATGTATTCTGAGAAATGCATCATTAGGCCATTCGTCATTGTGTGAACATCATGGATGTTACACAAACATGGATGATGCAGCCTACTACATGCCTAGGCTATATGGTATAGCCTGTTGCTCCTAGGCTACAAGCTTGTGTAGCATATTAGTGGACAAAACATGAAACCAAGCACAAGAGAAAATGATGCAATCAAGAGACCCAATAAACATTAGCTGTATGGGGGTGCTGCCAGTGTAACACAGGCATACTTGTTTACAGTAAACTTTGTTTTTTAATGAGTAGAAAGGGCACACCCTAAAATAATGATTAAAAGTACAGTATAATAAATACATAAACCAGTAACATTGTTATTTATTATCATTATCAAGTATGATGTACTGTGCATAATTGTATGTGCTATACTGTTATACGACTGGCAGCAAAATAGGTTTGTTTGCATCGGCATCACCACAAACGTGAGCAATGAACTGCACTACGATGTTACGATGGCTACCAAGTCACTAGGCGATAGGAATTTTTCAACTTCATTATAATCTTGTGAGACCACAGTCGTATATATAGTTCATTGTTGGCTGAAATGTCATTATGTGGCATATGACTGTATATGGCATTCTTGAAAAGGCAAAACTATGGAGATAGTAAAAAGATCAGTGGTTGCCAGGGGTTGGTAGGGGAGGGATGAATAGGCAAAGCACAGAGGATTTTTAGGGCAGTGAAAATACTCTGTATGATAGTATA
The DNA here is from genome assembly GCF_000151845.1 of Pteropus vampyrus. Lineage (NCBI taxonomy): Eukaryota > Metazoa > Chordata > Mammalia > Chiroptera > Pteropodidae > Pteropus > Pteropus vampyrus. The sequence continues at coordinate 4,846,427 of NW_011888862.1, forward strand.
ATGATGATACATGTCATTATACATTTGCCCAAACCCATAGAATGTGCAACACCAAGAGTGAACTGTAATGTAAACTGTGGACTTTGGGTGATTATGAAGTGTTAATGTAAGTTCATCAATTGTAACAAATGTTCCTACTCTGGTGGGAGTGTCGATAATGTGGGAGGCTGTGCATGTAGGGAGGGCAGAGGGATAGGAGACATCCCTACTTTCTCAAATTTTCTGTGAACTTATAACTACTCCAAAAAATAAGTCTTAAAATGATTCCAGAGATTTATAATGAGGAGAGATGTGCATGTGTTATTTAATTATTGTTATGATAATAAGTTACTAATATTATTGTCATCTCTTTTCTAGTGAATCTAGATGTAGATGTAGCTCAAGCTCTGGATTAGTCAGGGTCCTGGGAGGAAGCACATGACACGTTCAAATTTGGTGTGGGCTGAGTGGAGGAAAATCGCAGGAAAAAGTGCAGTTCTCAAGGATAGATCAGTAGAGCTTTTACTGCCATTATTAGATCTGGAGGGTAAGAGGAGAGAGAGTTTTGTGGTCCACCCAACCAGAGTCGTGACAGTAATGTCCTGGTCTAATTCTTCTCGCTCATTCCAAATCTTTGCTGTTTAACCAAGTCAACTAAGACTGTTAGTATGGTCACCAGGAGTCAACTTCCCAGGACACTCAACAGAGGGGAGCAGGGCAAAGAGTAGATCTGAGGGAGGAAGTAGAAGATGTACAGCAATGCTTTTTTAAAAAAATAATTTCTATCACATGATTCTACAAACTCATATGGTTCTACAAGTTGTTCCATGAAAATTAACAATCTCTTTCCCCACCCTTCTCCACCTCTCACCTTTTGGGAGTCAACCACTTTTGATTCTATTAAATATTTTTTTCCTGGGATTTAGCTCATTATTTTAAATCGATTCTGATATTTCTAATATATAAAAATTCTAATTAGAATTTTTCTAATTCTATATTATTTACTGATCTCTTACTACAGAGGCTGAAGATTTAACTCTTGTTAATCTCAAAATAAAAGGTCAAAGTGAGAGGCAACAAGCATTTATGTGAGATCCATAGAATGCTATTTAGGAAGCACTGATTCAGGCAGAAACCCAAATGTGTTCGGATTGGAGAAGGGGAACAATTACATCAATAGAAGGAAGGCATTTCTATATGTGCAGATAAGCTAACATAATGATGCTAATTCTAAGAAATATTTTACATTTTCAGTCCAATAGTCCTAATATCTACTCTCTTGTTATCTTTACAAGCAGTTGTTTGGAATACAATGCTGCTTTAGGCCCAATCCAAGGTCATTTTGCCCGGTTTTAACATTCCAAAGGTTTGAGGCATAAGACGTGCAAGGCATCCCTCTGGGATGGCAGCTCTGACTCCATTTTAAAGTGGCTCTGTTTATATTGTTTTTTTATACTTTCTTACCCTCAGCTCCCCTTCCCATCTCACACTGAGTTCAAAAAAATATATACTTACTCTACCCCATCCTACACTACAGTTATACCAAATTTAAAAAAATTGCAGATTGCATCAGGATTCAGTGTTCATGGTGTGACTGTAACTATTATGCGTAAGTGAACTATGTAGTGTACAATTATTACATTTCTTTTCTTGGAAAACTTATTTTCTCTGGAGCTAATCATTGCATGATTTTTGACCTAGATTTCTATATCTCTTTCTCTGATTTACCCCCAAACACTCTGCCAAGAAGAGTCTATCCCCTCTGAGTCCATCAAACACTGGTGGTAATCTACAGCTTCATTTTTTGTCTAAAGTTATCTTTCCATCTTCTTTATCCAATCTGAAGCAGTGGCTCTCTGTGTTCACTTCTTAGCTGTGTGGTCCTAAGGTTTTCTTCACTTTCATCATGGTGAAAGAGAATCAATTATCTTCCCTCTGACCTCTTTGATTCCTTTTCTTGATCCTTTATCTTCTGTCTTAGTTTACTCCCTCATTATGGTGAAGCACATCTAAGCAATTCTCTGTGACACCAGTTAGATGTCTTACAATTCAACTCAATTCTGACACTGTCTGCCAGGAGACAGCATCAGATCCCAAAGGTTAATGGCTCAGTCTCACAAGACTGACCTCCCAACTCCCACCAACAACTCCCTCCTTGGGTTTGATTAATTTGCTAGAGGCTCACAGAACTCAGCGAAACATTTTTGCTTCCTAGATTATTGGTTTATTATAAAAGGGTATAACTTAGGAACAGTCAGATGGAAGAGATACATAGAGCAGAGTGTGAGAAAAGGGTGCGGAGCTTCTATACCATTTGAACTTGCCAATTCTCCACGTGTTCACTAACTTGGCGGCTCTTCAAACCCAGTCCTTTTGAGTTTTTATGTAGACTTCATTACAAAGTCATGATTGATAAATCATTGGCCATGACTGATTGAACTCAGTATCTAGCTCCTTTTCCCTCCTCAGAAGTCAGAAGGGTGGGACAGAAACAATCAGCCTGGATCCTTAGATGCTTTTAAGAAGTCACCTCATTGACATAAAAAAGACACCTATATTGCTCTCATCACAGGCAATTCCAAGGGCTTCAGGATCTGTGCCAGGACCAGGATATATATTTCTTATTATAAATCACAATATCACATCATCCCAGTAGCTTCCTGAGGTTTTTGAGACATTACATGTCTGAAAATATTTTTTTCTACCCTTAAAACAGATTAAATAATATGGCCGTGTATAGAATACTATTTTTTAAAGAATTTTGTTAACATTACTCCATTGTCTTCTAGCCAATCTGCTTCTTTAGTTTTTATTTGTGACTATTTTTTTTTCTCTCTGAAAGATTTGAGAATCTTTCCCTTATACCCAGTGTTCTGTAATTTTACAGTGATACTTTAGCAAGGGCATGGGGCTGGGCACTAGCTTGGCTCCTTTATTGTTCTGGGAAATTTTAATTTTTTTTATTGCTTTCTCCTCTCCATTTTCATGTCTTTCTTTCTAGAACTCTGTGATTCCATGTTAGAACTCATAGATTGATCCTTTCATTTTCTTATCCTTTTTCTTGTAGTTTCCATTTCTTTCTTGTTTTTTTTTTTCTATTTAACTTTCTGTAGAATTTTTCCAGCTTTATCTTCTAGCCAACTTCTCTATTGATTTATTTTATTATATTTTAATTTCAAAGAGCTCTTTATTTCTTCTTCAACCGCTTCTCTTTTGTATAGCACGCTGTTCTTGTTTTTTGGATGATACAATCTCTTTGATCATTTGTGGATATTACTTATAGTGAGATTTCGTTTTCTTCTACTCTCTGCATTGTTTCTGTTTTTCTTTGGGTTCCTTTTTTTCCCCATATGTTTGTTCTTTGTCTTTCATGTTAGAAACTGCCTTTAAATGGAAATTCTTGGTAGTTTAAAAGTAAAACAGTAAAAACCTTAGTTTAGTAGAAAGTGCGTGCAGTGATGGGACTTGACAATTGGTGGACCTTATCCTAAGGTAACTAAGAGGGGAGCTTGATATTTCATTGGAGAGTCCCATATATTCATGTCTGTAGGTGCTTTCTCACGATCATTCTCTTACCTGGGAAGTAAGTGAGTGGCTGCTGGTGTTCTCAGAGCCAAGTAGGAGGATGTCACTATTTGGGATGTAATAACTCTGAACTAATTCCTCTGTTTTTAGTACAGAACCTCTGCCCTCAGCTATGGTTGTTTTTCATCCTTCTGCCACTCAACCTTCAGAAGTACCTGGCGCTGCCAATTTCTGAGCATTCCTGGGATTCTGCAGCTCAAGTTGCTTTTTCTTGCTACTGCTACCCGACCCTGAATCCTAGTAGATACTTAGGTTTAGTTTTATGTTAAGTCAGTTACCACTTAGCCAACTGCTTTCTGGCTTTCAAAATTTTATGGGTATCTCTCATTTGCTGTCATCTACTCTTTCATTCTTTCTGACCTTATGGCCCTTCTAAAAAATCATTTTTCCTGCCATATTTAATCAGAAACCTTCCAATCCTCTTTTTGTTTTGTGTCTAAAACTGAATGAGTGGTCAGGAGAAACTATAAGTGACTTAAGGTTGTTCAGCTTCTCAGGGTCACTCTTCCACAAGCAGTCGCCTAGGAAGCTTCATTTCCCTTTATAAACTTTCTTTCTACTTTGCTGGGTTTACTCTTCTTCAGACATATGGCCCATTACACCCATTACATTACGTATTCCCCCAGGATGCTTGAGTCCAGTTCCTTTATTTCTGAGAACATTGGAGGCTTGCACATAATCAGGCTTGAAATGAATGAATTTCTACTCTATTTATAGAAATGTGGTGACAAAACTCCCAAGGTATAAATAGAACAATGGATGTTGACAAGATTTTCTGTAACCATGGATACCCTGCAATTATTCCTGGACCATACTCATTGTTTATCTGTATCTGAATTTGAACAAACAAGGCTCTTGCTGCTAACTCGAATTTTCCAATGAAAACATATCTCCCATATTATCCTCTTCTCATTAGTCAGGCTCTATCTGCAGGTTCAAATTCGGCCATATACATTTGAGAGGACTGAGTCGATCCTTCTTCGTGGATAATGGTTGAATATTTTTTACGAGAATAATAATGGCAATAATTTTGATAATGATGTAATAAAAATCAAATATTCTGACAATCTTATTTGGTTCTAAAAATAATTCTATGATATAAGCAGGTATTATTGTTAATTCCCACTTTATAGATGAGGAGACTTGAGCCTCAGAGATTTCATTTACTGCCTAGGTCCCACCACTAATGAGTGACTAAGATTTATAATTATCAAACATTTCATCAAACATTTGTTCAATACTTACCGTGTCTCAGGCACTAAGGATACTGAGATAAACTACATACAGTCTCTGTCCTCAAGTTGCTCACAGATTGGTAAATAAATACATAAATGAATAAGTAAGCAAATAATTGAGAATATGCACTGGGGATGGAGGTGGGGTGGGGATGAAGGAGGTATTTAAAAAATGACCAAATTGCATGCTGATTTCAGTGTGCCACATGGAAGGACAAAAGAGGGAAAGATTTGAGATTGTATTGGTTAGGCCATAATAATAAAAGAGTAGTTGGAAAGCACCTGACACCAGATCTACTAGCTATCTTTGGTCTTTCTGGGTCATTTACTTGGACGTAACATTTAGGAGACTATCTGCAGGAAACATTGATCGACATAGCTTTATACACTTCAGGATTGTTTTCAAAGTATATGTATTCCACAGTGGCTCTCTCTGGAGTAGGAGGCACTATATAATGTGTTTAGTGAATATTCCATTTGATATAAACTGGTTGACCACTCAACAATTCTCTTAATTTCACACTCTATTTCCTCATCTGTAATATAGTACACCATAGGCATTTCAAGTATAACTTTAACAAAAAAAGTTTAAGCTTCTGCATGTGTAATAAACCACATATTTTTTTCATGAATATTTTCTTTTCTCTGGCATTCTGGAATCCCGAGTTAGCAATACTCCATTTTTAATGATCCATTTGAATGTAGTTAAAACCCATCATATCACTAAATTTCAAATAACCAAAATTTATCTCTGAAAAATATTCTGGAATGTTTTTCTGATGCCAGGAGGCAGATTTAAATTATTCATGTAGAAAGAGCAATTAGGGGGATCGTTTTATAAACTATATAAATGTCTAACCAATGTACTATATACTTGAAACTAATAAAAGAAAAATTTTTAAAAAGCCACTGGTTTTTATTTAATTTATTTTTTAAGAATATTTTTTATTTTCAATTATAGTTGGCATACAATATTATATTAGTTTCAGGTGTACAACATAGTGATTAGGTATTTATATAACTTACAAACTGATCACTCTGATAAATCTAGTGTCCATTTGACACCACATATAGTTATTACGACATTATTGACTGTATCCCCTATGCTATACTTTACATCTCCATGACTATTTTGTAATTACCAATTTGTACTTCGTAATCCCTTCTCCCTTTTTCACTCCCCCGCCAACTCCCCTCCCATTTGGTAAACCTCAAAATGTTCTCTGTATCTATGAATTTGTTTCTGGGTTTTTTGTCTGTTTATTTTGTTCTTTAGATTCCACATATAAGTGAAACCACATGGCATTTGTCTTTATCTGACTTACTTCACTCAACACGATACCCTCTAGGTCCATCATGAAATATCTTTTTCCATCCCTTTACTTTCTGTCTGTGTGTCTTTTAATCTTTTTACCATTCTCACCTTTCTATAAAATATATGCATAATATTTTATATGTTAAATTAATGATGTAATAAAAAATAAAGTCTCCAAAATGCTTAAGTTTGCTTTAAAAATTAGTTTAAAACTACAGGCTTGAGGAGGTATTCCCAAAACTCTTCCAGATTTAGAATTACATTGGATTTGATTTCCATATGGTTTCCCTGGAGTCAGGTGTCACCACAGGAACAATGCAAGGAGTGATTGGGAAAGTTCTCTCATTTCAAGGAGTAGAAGGGAGCAGTATTTACCAGGGAGACCCTCCATTGTGAATTGGGAGTGTTCGACCAATAGTTCCAAGTATTGATGGGAGACAGGTGTCAAAATTAAATTCGACACCAGAAACTCTCTTAAAAACCAACTCATAGGATGGGGTGGACCTATGTGCATCTTTGAACAAGGTCATGCCTCTTGTTCTGTCCCACTTGGGAGTTTATATCTAGCTCTAGCTCTCATCTGCCACACACAACGAAGCATTGCTCAGGCTAATGCTCCTACAATTTCTTATAGAGACATAACATTGGCCTTTACTGAAAATTGTACCCATAAAGCATTTACCTTTTCTGTCAAAGAATAAAAGATAATGTTCCTGATCGTGATTATCCTGTGTTCTGCATTAAAAAAAGAAATTCACTCCAGAAAATGCCTAGCTTCAAATCACTGGTTAATATGAAATTCATAAGAATTTTGTTATGATAGAAAAATGTTAAATTGGACAAAAGCATTCGGAATAGCTTCTTTATTCTCGCTGGTATTTTCATGGCAAAAGATGCATTTTTTTTTCCTCCTCCAAGGAAAATATGTAGTAATTTTACCCCAGAAACATTCTAATTCTATTAGACAGACTATCTCTAGCATCGTCATTCCCTTAAAGAATTTGCAATAAATCTTAATGATACATGCAAATACACCAATCTAATGGTCCATAATAAAAGAAATGACTGACTGTTACCATTTATTTTCAGCAATTTATATGATTCCTCACCTCCTGCTGATAAAAAGTTCCAGAATGCAGGGAACTCAATTAAAAAAAAAAAAAAAACAGCAAGGAAGATCAGAATGAAAGGGGAAGACTAAGAAAAAGTATTGTTCTTTTTTTGTATCCGCATTAAAATTTTTATAGACTTTCATAACCCGGCATAATTCTGAACTTTTTTATTTGAAAACCACCTAAAATCAGTTACATGTAGATGTTTTCCTTTTGTTTACCTTGCTTTGGCATTCTTTTTGATCCCTTCCTCAGTGGAGCTACCTATACACTGAGTGCAGAAAAACAGAGAGGATTAGGTAAAAAAAAAAAAAAAAAGGTCAGAGAGGAAAAAAATTGTTTTGAAAGTGTTTCCTTTTTCTAAGAAGTCAATGAAATCATCTCCCCATTTCTGCCCCTAGGCTACTGAGTCATCTTCCAACTGAGAGATCTTGGAATGCGCTTGATGTGCATATACAATACCAGAGTTTGGTTGAGAGTCGCTTAAGATAGCAAATTATAAATCCTGGGCAGAGTCCATGTTTTATTCATCTGTGTAGTCTCCAGATCTAGCACAGTGTAGAACCCCAGTTAAACTCAATTTCTCAAATTTAATCCAATTAGCCAAACCAATAGCCCAACTCCTCTTCACTACCTCTATCCCTTAATACCCATGACAGCATATGGAAGGCAGGGTGACTCTTATTGGCAAGAAATAACAGATATCTACTTAAATAAATATATATTGGCAATGAGAATGGGGATGAAGAATACATAAAATGTCTACAAATTTCATGGTGGTTCCAGTGTACCACACAGAAGGACCATAGAGAGAAAGGTCTAAATTTGTATTGGTTAGATCATAATAATAAAGATGGTTTGGAAAGCACCTGACACTAGTTACACCAGCTATTTATGTTACTTCCAGGTCATCTACTTGGATGTAACATTTAGGAAAATATCCGCAGAAAGCATTATCCATATAACTACAGCAAAATAAACCATCTCTGCTTCCCTCTCCTCTGTCTAAAAATTGGCTCTCTTGGCTGTTCCATAAACATGGCCGAAGATGGCCGTCCCTATTATTTCTGAATTTACATCTCCTTTGTTCAAATGACCAGTAAAGACTGATTTGTGATTTTTATCCCAGATCCACATTCTCAGAGGAGAGAAATGGGTCTGCTCAGTTTGGGTTAGTTTCTTTCCCTGGCCCAATATTCAAGGGACAAAGAGTAGGTTAGGAAGTTATAAATATGACTCAGGGACTGCTCTTATCTGAGAGGACAGTTCTCAGAGATGGGATCTGGTGGGCTGGGCAGATAGCCTAGAAGGCCACTAATACATTGAAAACAAAAACAAAAACAAAAACAAAAACCACTACAAAAATTTACTTTTGCCCAGAGAGGAAAGAAAGTACAAAATGAATAGGTATATAGACAAGGCAATCAAAAAACAATATGTGCAAATTTATAGAAGACAATTGAATTGAATTAATGGTTCTCATAAATATAATCCATTCATCTGATAGCACAGGAGAAATCTCATCAGTCTTTTTTTAATTAAAAATTTTATTTTCACAGCCAAACCAGAGAAAAGGCTGTGATGTAGAATATCAGCTCAACATTCATCCCCTTCCTCTATGAAAACTGTT
>NW_011888862.1:4855332-4867413 GCF_000151845.1 Pteropus vampyrus
ATATGACTCAGGGACTGCTCTTATCTGAGAGGACAGTTCTCAGAGATGGGATCTGGTGGGCTGGGCAGATAGCCTAGAAGGCCACTAATACATTGAAAACAAAAACAAAAACAAAAACAAAAACCACTACAAAAATTTACTTTTGCCCAGAGAGGAAAGAAAGTACAAAATGAATAGGTATATAGACAAGGCAATCAAAAAACAATATGTGCAAATTTATAGAAGACAATTGAATTGAATTAATGGTTCTCATAAATATAATCCATTCATCTGATAGCACAGGAGAAATCTCATCAGTCTTTTTTTAATTAAAAATTTTATTTTCACAGCCAAACCAGAGAAAAGGCTGTGATGTAGAATATCAGCTCAACATTCATCCCCTTCCTCTATGAAAACTGTTAGAGCATTTTTCTGCACAGCTAAAAGAATACATTTCCCAGCCTCCTGTGTAAAATGTGTTGCCAATGAGTTGTATGCTGAAATTGTTTGCATATAGTGGCACTTCCCAGAAGAAGTCCCCCCCACCCGCCCCCGCAAGGGGCTCATAGCTCACATATGTATTTTGTGCTTTTCACTTCTTCCCCTTACTCCTGACTGGAACACAGACATGATGACTGGATCCTTAGCATCCGTTATGGAACATGAAGTGACCTTGAGGATGGTAGTCATACTCTAAGAATGAAGGAATAAAAATATAACAGGTGACTGGATCCAGGATGACACGATGGAGCTGTCATACTATTTCAGCACTGCTTAACTACAGACTTCTTTTATATGAGAGGGAAATAAACCTTTTGGTTTTGGTTAAACTATTCTTATCTCCAGTCTCCATAACTAAGAGTTGAGTATAAATCCTAACTGGGTTAAGGAGCTGCTATTCAGTAGGGCAGCATTATGTGATTGACTGATGGTGACTGGTAAAATTTATGACAAGACCTGTCACCGAGACTGGTTTATTCTGGTCTTGACCCTTTATGTTTTCATCACGGCTAACAGCTATGGAAACAAAATGATATACAGGTAAGATGAATAAACTCATGTCACCTTTAAAAAACACTCTGTGGAGGCTATGAGAATGTGCTTTGAAGAATTGTTGGGAGCATAATTGACTGAGGCCCCAAGTACTGGGCTCTGAAATCCACCTCCACATTTGACCCAAGGCCTTGCCTCCCAAGGGCCACTTGCAGGCAATGACATGTGGCAAGGTTTCTAAGGTAGGTTTTTTTCTGGAGGGACATGGGATTCTTCTTTTGGTCAACTTTGGCTTGAGGATTCCTTGATGGCCTTGCCAAACCTTCCTTAGACCATTAGGACACTGCTGCCCAATCTTCTCTCCCTCTCTTCTTCACGTGAGGTCAGACTGATGGCCCTCTAGCCTTCCTGGCTTGTGCTCCATTTTCTCTCACAGACTTTCCTCTTTGTAAAATCCTTGCACTTGTAATCTTGGCATCTGCTTCTATGAGAATCTAGACTAACACACTCATTTGAAGAAGAGTTTGTTGTAAGTAAAAAAAACCTGCTGGTAAAAAGACTTCTGTAGCTAAACATTTTCTCTATTCCTGCAGCTGACCTATTTTATGGGCCTAATTTATGCAAGGATATATGATTCTTGGGTAAAAAAGTCATACATCAGGCTCTTACCTCTTTTTTTCTGTTTCATATTTAAAATAAAGAAAAAGTGAGGAGAAATAAATAATCGCTCATAGCAAAATTTTAGTGGAGGCATTTGGTAGTGTGCTGTGCTCAGAAACCTGAGATACTAAGAAGAATGAGGTATGAGGTAATGTAGTCCCTCTTCTGCTAGCTCATAACTTGGTTGGAAATATGAGAAAGTGGAGGGAGGCTCTGCCCCACATGATGCTCATGAAAAACGGCAGACCTAGCTCTGCCATCTTCAACATGTGGGTGGAAAGATGGTAGAGGATTGATTACATGGGAGGATTTTATAGGCAAGGCCTGGAGGTGAGATATATAACTTCCTGCCTACATTCTATTGGCCAGGAATCTGTCACATGGGAGGCTGGGAAATGTAGTCTACCTGGGAGTCAAGGAGGAAATAGAAATGGGTTGGAGAACAGTTAGCTAGTTCTTACCTCAGCCACTTAGAAGAGGAAATGTAAGACACAGGGGAGCCTCAGTTTCCTCAATTGGGGAATTTCTTTTTACAAAGACATTTCCATATAGTGCTTTCTCTTGATCAATACTGGCTGCATCATTTCATTAGAAAGTATACATTTTTAAGGACATATAGACTATAATAAAATATTTCGATAGTTAAACTGTCTTAACACCACTTAATTTACTTCGAGATTTGTTATGCAATCAAATATCTTCAGAATACTTTGAACAGATTGCATAGCTGCCTGATCAAAATTCTTGTTTCTTATTTATAGATAGATTATAGTTCAGATCCAGATGTCGAATGGGGGAACAGGTAGGAAATTTTATTTTGTGCTTCAGAGGCATGTCAAGTGAAAAGATGAATTGTATTTCTTTCTAAATGCACAAATAGATGGCTATGAATTGGACCCTGAATGAAAATATATTTAAGATCTATTCAAATTTCTATGAATTTATGTATAACAAGGCTATTTTATAAATTCAAAATAAAACTATTTCAATAAGATGATAATATTCTATACTAAACATCACTCAAAAATGGGAATTTTATTTTTAGCAGTACAGCAAACCAAATCAACCCTTTACTTTGAATCGTCACGGTTTTGGGCATGGGGTGGGTGGAGAAAGGAACATGTGTAAAATGTTCTCAATAACATTTCATTTAGCATCTGCCTAGATTGTAAGCATGTATTTTTCTAGCTTGTGTTAGCTATTTGGCAATTCCAGCTGCTTAGTAACAGTTGTAGGATACCAGTCCCTCCAGATTGCTAACTACTGCATGAGACCACACAAAGTCAGAATTAGATTAAAAATAACATTTGCAAAAGGAAAGCAGAGTAACCAAAAACATCACTTTTTAGTTTGGGTCCCCAATACCTTCAGTTAAAGAAATTTTCTTGCCAGTAGCACTATGAATTTAGCACTTTAAAGTCAGAAAAGATCTTTAAGGTCAACTAGTCTAACCTTTTCATTTTACGGTTGAGAGAACTGAATCTCAGAAAAGCTGAGTAGCTAATTAGTTACATGGCCAGGTTTAGAAGCCAAGTTCATTCATCCATCCATCCATCCATCCATCCATCCATCCATCCATCCATCCATCCATCCATCTATCCATCCATCCACCTATCCAACTAACAAATATTTATTGAGTGCCCACTGTCCAGACACTTGCTTGATGCTGAGGATAAGTGGTGAACAAAACCAGACATGGTTTCTATTCTCATGGAAGAGACAAACACCGATCAAATGGTTATATTAATATATTGCCACAAAGGAGAACTACACTGTGAGTTGAGAGCATATGATAGGGGCTGAGCTTGTCTGCTAGGTGAATGTCACTTTAGGTTGTGAAGTTTAAGCTGGGAGCTGAAATTTGAGTGTGTGTTAACCAGGCAAAGAGGAAGAATGCAGCATGGAAACCCATGTGCTGTGATATAAGTAAGAATAGCATATTTGATGACCTCGAAATAGGCCAATGGCGCTGGAGTACAAAGAGCAAGTGAGAACATGATTCAAGATGGGGCTGAAAGACAGGTAAAGGCCATAGAAGGAAACCAAACCATCTGATCCTAGCAAATTGGTGCAAGGATGTGAGGTTTGGACCTGAGGTGCCCTTTTGCTATAATGAGAGGCAAGCCAAGGGATCAGCATGAAAGCCGTGACGCTGGTGCCAACGCCATGGAAAGCTGAGAAGAAACTAGTGGAACCAACTAAGTGGTCCCATGTTATTTTCTTTATTCAGGGGCAAGTCGCACCTGAATAAAGAAAATAACATGGAACCACTTAGTTGTGGTTTTTATGATTCGAGTGAGTTTAAATTGCAATTTTTTGTCACTTGTAAACAAAAATATCTTCCTCAAATAAATTTGAAGTCAGCCAAATTAAAATGGTAACCACTGTGTACTTGATGTGATGTTTATCATTTTTTCGGTAATTCATGAATATTTGCTGAATCGGATGCTCATTTCCATCACTGTGTGGATGTCTGGAAGGCTTTCTATGTCTATTTAAATCTTTCGTATCCTCAAAACCCAGGGTAACCTCACTTTCAGGAGGCTGAACAATTGCCTTCAGCCTCTTTTCAACTGCTTCTGCCTTTTCTGTTTGTCCATTAATAGTGTGACTCAATCTATGTGATCTTGTATTTTAGTTTATTTTTTAATAGAAGCTGCTCCCTCTGACCCATTTTTTAAAAAAGAATACTCTTATATTTTAATGTTCGTGCTTCACCTGTATCTTTTTCTCTTTTGTATCTTTTCAAGTATTACTTCTCAAATTTTGGGACGCTTAAGAATCACCCATGGGCTTGTTAAAAGGGCAGATTCTCTCATATGTCATAGGTGCACATGCAAAGAAACACTGTACATTAGGTATTGTGCAATATAGGTGTTTAGTGCATAATTCATGAGTTGAATTGAATTAGAAGTCCAGAAGGGATTTGATTTGGGGATAATCAGAAAGGTTTCTCCCATAGGGCTCTGAAAATGGACATCTTCTTCAACTTGTCCTCAGTGAGCTCATGACTATGCTGAGCATCAAGGTCAAGATACTGCATTCTTAAAAGGAAGCCATAATTTTTGATGACCTTAGCTAAAACTGGTGAGAGAAACCAAATGTCATCCCTCAAATTCTGCCTGAATAAGAATCATAGTGTCAGGATTTCTTGATGAATAATGGGTATTTCTCCTGCTCCTTATTCAGTTCTCATTTCTGCCCAAGCACCCTTCTTTCACCTTTGAGCATTGGTCCGTTCCACTGATTTTTAGTTTTTATTCCAATGGGAAGCGCCTTGGTCTAATGGGAAGCAGTGGTGCTTCTCCTTGGGCTGCAGCTCTGTCTCAGCAACAAGTTGTTCATTTCTTCCTCTTTCTTTCTGGCCCGAGCCGAGCCCTGACTTATCCACCTCCACCTCTCATACACACATTAACCTCCCAACAACCCTAAGAGACAGATATTGTAATTACTCTTTTTTTCAGATGAGGAAACTGAGGCAAAGGAAAAGGAAGGCTAAAGTTAAGTAAGTATTTCCTCCTAGTCAGCCTTGTGTCCATTTTTAGAGCATTACGGGAGAAACATGTCTAAGAATTCCAAAGTATCTTCTAGCTCTTCATTTTATGTTTTTAATTTGGTTCAATTCCTGAAATACGCATTGATCACCAATAGTGTATAGAGTCGTCTTATGGCAGTGTTTTGCTGAAGGGCTTGAGTTACATGGCACCCTCTCCACTGGAGGTTTTGATGTTGAAATATTATTGGGCCATTTTGTCCAACACTTCAAATTATATAATTAGCTATGCGTGCCTGATTGGATTCAGTCTCAAACTGTCGGATGAGTTTGTTCTTCTTAAATCATCCATGTGACTTGTGTGCTCATAAAATATGTCTTTTAATGAGGAACTGTGACAATGGTTCTTCATTTAAGTCAGAGATTAAGGAATTTCATGGATAGGAACATTATTTCAGCTGCCAGCCTTGTATCTTTCTATCCTCAAGCAAATAGCTTGAAAGAGACAGGCAGATGACTAAAGATATTTCTGGATAAGACTGGACAGTTAGTCTTTCTGGGTTTTGGGCACAAAAGGGAAATGGCTGTGACCATGGATTCTCTATGAAAGAGAGAGATCCATCTTCTTAGGACTTTACTGTTTATTTTTTTAAAATGGGATGGACTTCCATTAGCAGAGATCTCTGGGGAGAAAGGGAAGATTGCTAGGTAGGTCAAGTTTGAGCCATAAATTTTCTAAAATTTTATTTTGTTTTTAAATAGATAATTCATCACATGGTTTAAAATTCAAAAGGGTATTATAGTAATGTCTCCCTCCCTCATTCTGCAAGTACTAAGTTTCTTTTTCCAAAGGCAAGTAATGTTGTCAGTTTCTTGGTTATCTTTTCAGACATATTTTATGAATATTCAAGCAGAGTACATATACATATTTCCTAGGATTTGAAAATTCATAGGGGAGGGTAGAAGTAGAAAAACCCATATGTTAGTTTCCTAGGGCTGCTGTAATAAATTGCCAGAAACTGGGTGGCTTAAAACAATAGAAATTTATTCTCTCACAGTTCTGGAAGCCAGAAGTCCAAAATCAAGGTGTCAGCAGAGCAATGCTTTCTTTCAAGGCTTTAGGGAAGATTCTTACTCTTCCACTTCCTAGCTTCTGGGAGTTGCTGGCAATCTTGGGTGTTCCTTGGCTTGTAGACACATTACTCTAACACCTGCCTTTGTCATCATATGGCGTTCTGCTTGTATGTCTGTGTCCAAATTTCCCTCTTATAAGGACACCAGTCACTGGAGGAGGACCCACTCTAATCTAGTATGACCCTATTTTAACTTGATCACATCCACAAAGACGCTATTCTCAAATAAGGTCACATTCACAGATACTTGGCATTAGGACTTGAACATATCTCTTTAGGGAGCATACTTCTACTTACTTCAACCAATAATGTTATAATTTCAAAGCTTTAGACAGGCTTTGTAGAGAAGTAGAGTTCAATTCACTTTTGGGATGTGGAATGAAGTTGAGAGTTAGGTTGTTTGAGGAAAAATCCCAAATGGGTCTTTCTCTTTTGTAGATATAAAGCAAAGACCCACAACAGTAGTGGAGTTTTCTAAACCTCCAGTGACATCAAGAAACCAAACTGTTCTGGATGAAAGTGAGAGAGGTAGTAAAAGTGTTTGAACTGGTAAGATTTTTCCCTGAATTTTTTTGGACTCCTGCCTATGTAAGATACATCGTGACCCTGAACATACAAATGTTTGTATATACACATATGAATAGATATAATTGAAAGAAAGACTTGCTCCATGGAACAATATGTACATTTATTATTTGAAATGTAGTTTTTTATTAATTTTTTCTCAATACCACTGATGGGTTTCCACCTGCAGTATGAATATCACTTCTTGTTGATACATTCTTCTCTAAGAAGGGGTTTAGAGATTTCAATGCTTGCATGTTATTGCTTGTTCTCATGGAGGTGTTTGTGGATGGCAGGAATAAAGTGGAAGACTATTTTTCATTTCCCCAAGGAGTAGTGAAAAGCCACGAAAGGGAAATGAACCCAGTTAATCACCTTGGCTCAACATAGATTGAATCGTTGGTGCCATACCTGCATGTTACTTAATTTTATGTAAGTCAGACCTGGACAAATGTACTAATGTTGGGATTTTGTGTTCTTAAATCTTCTTGGAGTGTGAGGACCAAGATTAGGGTATGAGGGCTGCCAATTATCTTGGAAAATCCTGGAACTGAAACAGGATTGGGCGATTTTTTTAAGGGAGAAAGAAATGTCTCTGGGATCCTGGCTCTTGGGAGAAGAGATGGTGGAGTAGAAAGGAGGAGGGAAAATGAAGAATAACGTTAACTCTTTCAAACAGTGGCGAGACCAGGGAGGTTGGCAGAGGTGCTCTTCAGGAACTAGCTGTGAGCTCTGTTTTGGTGATTGTAATGGATGCTGTTGATGCCCACCCAGATCCCATTTACAAACCTGTCCTCCCATTTCTCAGCTGCTTGATTGTTGACTGTTAACAGTTCATGGCTGTCTCTTTCTCTGGAGAATTACCCTCAGCAGAATGGGAGTCCTCATCTGAGAGGTTATGTTACCCTATCTACCTACTGGCTATGGCCAATGACTTACTGACACAGGGGTGTGAAAGGCTGGCTTCTTTGCCTTCAGGTGGTACTATCTGCTGGTGCAGTGTGTGCTCCAGAATTCCCTGTGGGATCGGGTTGAAACCGAGTTCCCAGTGAGACCCCATGATTACGTCACTCCTCCTCCCGCCCCAGCCTGCTCCCTCACTTCTTTCTCCCCCAAGAAATCACATGCCCGAAATCTCATCTTAGGCTCGGCTTCTAGGGAACTCAACTCATAGTTTTATTATTTCTGGGCCGTAACTTCCTCAACTCATAGTTTTATTATTACTTATTATTATTTTCTTATTACTACAAACTTCAGCCTTGCATTTCACTTTGGAAATTAAGGAAGGTGACATTAAAACACAAGACTATGCATTGGGCAAAGCAATACAAAGGAGTAATGTAGGAATCCAAGGGAAGTGAAGCCTGGGAGTGAACAGTGATCAGCAGCAGAGTCATCAGTGACCCCAAGGGTAGAGGGAAGGAGTGCTTCGAACTATGAGGGGACTAAGTCAGCAGGAAACGACCAAGGCAAACTCCTAGAAGCAATCTTTCTCTTTTATTTGCGGAGAAGAGTCAAATGAAGCCTGAACTTCTACTGACAAGTGAGACGGGACCTAAGTTGTTGTAATTTAGGGACTAGGAGTAAATTGATCTTATCTTGTCTGCAAAGGCTGTTGCCATATTATTTTCCAATTGCTGCTATAAAAAATTACCACAAACTAGTGACTTAAAACAACATAAATTGATTATGTTACAGTTCTGAAGGTCAAAAGTCCAAAATGGGTTTGCAGGACTGTGTTCCTTCTGGATGCTCTGGGGGAGGATCTGTGTCTTCTCCTTTTCTGTCTTCTAGAGGCCCCTGTATTCCTTCGTTCATCGCTTCTTTTATCTTCAAAGCCAGCAGTGTAACATCTTACAGTCTCTGTCTTGGTTTCTCTGTTTCTGTTATCATATCTCTCTCTCTGACTGACTCCTGTTGTGTCCCTTTTACAAGGACCCTTGTGAATGCACTGGACACATTCAGATAATCTAGGATAATCTCCCCATCTCAAAATCCTGAATTTAATAACAACTGCGAAATCTCTTTTGCAACGAACGTAAGGTAACGTATTCACGAGTTTTTGGTATTAGGTCATGGACATCTTTGGGGAGGGGCATTATTCAGCCTACCACCACTGGGAGGCCTGAACACAAAAGTTATATTTGCCTTTCAACATTTGCTTCATGTTCACTGCTGAGTCCAATCCATTTTGTTTAATGCTGTTGAACACATGCATTCAGTGCACGAATTCAACGCATGTTCAATGACGAATTCAATCGGGTTTGCTGAGTTAATAATGTCTGCACCTACTCCTCACTCTCTTAACACAAGAATTAGTCTCTGTCAGGGTTTGGAGCTGGACCGTGGGGTCTGTGTCACACAGGCCCAGAGAGTACAGAGACTCTGTGGTAGGTACGGCTGTGCCTATACATGCTCAGGACTTTCTCCTGGGATGATTTTACAAGGGCAGAACCATGAGTGGCATCTCTACTAGGTCCATCCAACACTGACTCTTTGACTAGGTTTTTTGGGGACTCACTAAAACCAAAAAGGAAAGGGATACGTGACTCTTCTCTGGCCACTAAGAGTATCTCTTTATATTCGGCTGATAATTTATAGCCACTGAGGAAGCAAAAGGACTTAGAGAAAAACTCACCATCAGTCCCACTCCAGCCTCACTCTCGATCTCTCTCTATACCCTAATTTGTCATATATTATACCTCTTTTCAATCTTTTCAAAGTCAGAATCAGGTTCAGGGCTCCAGACATAGTCTGCAGTCCATGCAAATGAATCCCAGAACTACTGTTTAGTAAGATGCTCAGATAAGGTGGCATAAGCTTTCTTTCTCCATTAAATAAAAACTCTTTTATGGATAGCAACTCATGATTAATGTCAGTCAAGGGAGGAATGGTGTCAGAGGGTGCTGTCATTTGATATCAGTAATTTTTCCTTTGCATTCTTCAAATTACTGTCAAAGGTCGTTGAGATTGAAGTTAGCTAGTCATTATTTTGCCCTGTAAAATGTATCTGACAGAAAAATTTCCTGTTTTCTGTCCTTGCATTGCTGTCCTGATATGAAAGAAATAATTCAACCACTCAGCAAGGAATGCATGGTGTCTTCTGCCCCTCAGACCTTGAGTTCACACTTTTGAGTCTTCTCTTTTATTAATCTCCCTGGTCTTCTCTTCCTCTCTTTCTATCTTGTTCAGATTTTTCATCCACTATATTGCTTAAGCTCTTCATTCTAGCACTTCTTACCCAAGTAGTCATCATTTGGATAGTTTGGTAAGAGCTAAAGCTAGAAAACTAGGCTTATTATACTTTTAAGATACTAGTAGTACCTTAAAATATCATCTGAAATTTTTGAATTACTTGCCATCTAATTTCTAAAACCCACCAGCTATTTTCTCAGAATATTGGTTTGAGCCACATGCCAATTGTGAAAATTCATTATCCCCAATATAATGCAGAAAAGGGATATTGACTGGAGGTCAAAATCATGCACATTTCCTAGTCACTTTTCACAATCCGAGATGTGGAACCATGAACTTGATAAATTCTGGGCATCATTGACATGCTTCAGGAAACCAAGTGACTGCTTTGTGGGTATTTCTTCAGTCTTCAATCTTCCTTGCTAGCTGAGTGTGACAGTTTTGTATAGGGCAAGAATATCCTTTCTTAATATGTTTTCTTCAATCTCCAAGAATATAAATGAGTTGATGATTAGGGTTATAAAGCATACAGGATACCATATCACTCTAATGTTTCTGAGATTTGAACTATTTACTTTGCCAGCTTAATGTTTTCTCAATGTGAGTAACAACTCTACAAGATTGGAAACCCTATGACATTCTTCACTTGAGTATTGATGTAGAGAGGATAGAATGGAATCCAACCTGCAACTAACTTGTCTTAAGTAAAAATAATAATAAAAGAAATAAAAACATATTTTCTTTTACTTTGACAAAAAGCAATAATGTGCTGTTAAGGGAAATAAGCAAAATTATTTCAGAACTTGACTAAGGTATGTCATAGTCACTGAAAAAGCATTAGGCAGAGGATTTTGAGACCATTTGAGTTGATCGAACTTTTATTTAGGATAGTAATATGTATGAGAAATATAGATAATCTTTTCTCCATTGAGAGCCATTGGCCTAAGGAAAACATTTTTGTTGACGGTTTGATGAAAATGAAATGTTATTAATTTCTTTTAAAAAACAGATAATAAGTCTATTATTCAATGGGTTTTTAAATTTTTTAAACATTTTATTATGAAAATTTCAAACATATACATAGTGAAAACAGTATGATTCCCATATTTCCATCACCCAGCATCAGTAACAATCATCATTTTGTCAATGTTTCAACTTCTTTCAAAAATAAGAAGTACTGAGTCATAGCTTATAAGTGTACTATTCAATTTCTTGCCTAGTCGTTTCTCTTCCTTATACACCTTAAGACAGCTCATCTTAATTTCAATATTTTCGTAACTCTTACTTCCCAGAGAAGATAGGCCATTCGGTTTGACATCTGTCATCTCCCCTTCTCTCCACTTCAAATGTCTTGTCTCTCTTAGAATTCTGTTCTATTTCTTCCATCCTCTCCTTTTATTTTTTCTTGTTGCAGAGAAATAAAATTTCTCCTTGTGAAATTAAATCTCCACCTGAGTATTTGGTCACATTTGTCTCCTTCAGAATCTTGTCCTATTAATTTTCCCTCCTCCATTTTCTATCTTTAGATTTCTTTTTGGCTCCATTATTTCTGCTAGTAAACATGCACAGATCTTCCCGACACTCAAAGGGCAAAGCTACGGGGAACATCTTTTGAATTAATCTTTCCCTTCAAACTAGCTCTGATTCAAACGTTCTCTTTCGTGGTTATTTTTTTCCCCCACACAGACTTGAAATCTGGGAAAATCCTTGATTTCTTCTTGTTCTTCCTCCAGCCAAGCTCCAGGAATCCATATTCCTTCATTGACTTTGCATCTACCTTGGTCTAGAAGGCTCTATATTCCAAAGATGGCGCAATGTCTCCCATTCCACATGCTCTTCTTCTAGTGTGACCCATTTTGTAGCAGGGTCTGTGTCCCTTCCCCTTGAAATGAGTTTACTTTTGTGACTGCCCAGAAGTGACACTGTGACTTTTGAGATAGGTCATAAACATGCCAAGCACTTCCCTCTTGCGCTTTTAGACCCCAGCCATGGCACTGTGAGGAAGTTCAAACTTGTGTACATGGAGAGACCACGTGTAAATGTGTCAACCACCAGACATGTTAA
>NW_011888862.1:4867873-4877661 GCF_000151845.1 Pteropus vampyrus
GGGATTTACTCTAGAATGTGGTTTCTCAAACTCATTTTCCCACAGAATCCTTTCTGGAAACACCTATTAGCATTTGAAGGACACTGGTTTCCCAAGGAACAATTCCAGTCCAATTTACTTTTTTTAATAGATCAGGCTTGAGAGATTCCATGTCCAAGAGATAGTTAAAAAAAAATACGAAAGGGACAGGAACTGGAGTGCAGAGCTATTCTGCCAGGTTATTATAGCTTTCTGTACGTAGTGAGAATTTTTGTATGTTTGTACCTTTGTAATATTTCTATCAGCCTGGCTCCCGCTGTTGCAGATGAGAGAGGAAAAGATGAATTTGGAAGTGTCAATTCTCTTTAGCCAAAGACCACTTGGATAAATAAGTTGGGTTTATTACTCATTGCAGGGAAACATGGGGCACCCTCGGAAAGGGATGTTAGAGAAAACATATAGATTTGGGCTTCAGTTGGTTGAATTAGGAGAGAGTTTAAGAAAACAGGACTTTAGTCTAGATTGGATGCTGTTAGAAAGTGAGGACAATGCTATGATTGGGTATCTTGTGCATGGCACCTTGACCTTATTTTTGTTTGTGCTTAAACAAAATTATGAAGTGGCCTTGTTTTCTTTTATTATATTAGAGTAACCTTGTTTGAGACTGGTGTTCTATGAATTTGTTTATGTCCAACAGGACAAAAAAAAAATGGCTGAGCTGTGTGTCTTATGGGCTTATAAAAATATTGAGTTCCAGTTGTGAACATCAGATTAGTTTTGAATATCACGGGTTACTCTTTTTCTTTCAGAGGTCTTTATTCTTAATCACCTCAGGTATTCAAGAGCAAAACAGATTTCATTGTCTGAGGCCAAGACTCATTCAAAAGAGCATGACTCTGTTTGGGGTGAGGCCTTTACTACTGGGTCATAGGAGATAGTTAAAGCAAAGAAACACCACAGCAGATGGCCAAAAAACTGTGAGCAGCATGCGATTTTTATTGCATATAATCGTCGAAAGAATAAAAGAGACTGTTTGTTTTGTTTTGTTTTGTTTTAAAAAGCAAATCAACCACTCTTCTAACCAATGCCTTTTCAAATTCTGAACCTTTCAATCACTGCCTTATTAGAAGAAACAGATCTTCCCGATTTGGGCCAAGAAAACTCAAGAGGCATACTTACAGAATTGCATTAGAATGGAGAGAGGACCTTTGTGAACTCAAAACTGGCTGTTGGGGCAACACTAGCCCATTTCACACAACTGATTAGTGTTAGATTTAGAACTAGAATTCAGGCCTCTGATCCCCAACTCAGTGCTATTAAATAAATCCCCTGTGTTTAGCACATGGCCTCATATACAATAGGCATTCAGGCAATGGTTATTGAATGGGTAAATGAATTCATCACAGATATTTGGTTTGGAAATGGATTGTCCAAAGGTGACAGGAAAATCAATCACCATTTAACTGGCCTTTTTTTTTTTTTTTATGGTGACTTTGGTTAACAAAATCCAGTAAGTTTCAAGAGTACAATTCAACAGTATGACATATATATAAATTGCATTGTGTGTTCACCACCCATAGTTAGATTTCTTTCTGTCACCACATATTTGACCCCTTTTACCCCATCTACCTTCCCTTTCCCCCTCCCCCCACCCTTTCACCCACTGGTAACCACTAGTCTATTGTCTATGTCCGTGAGTCTCTGCTTATTCGTCCTGTTTGTTTGTTGCTTTTAGGTTTAGATCCTACATATAAGTGATATCATGTGGTTTTCAACTTTTTCTGTCTGGCTTATTTTGCTTACCATGATTATCTCAAGATCCATCCATGTTGTCGCAAATGGCTAACTGGCCTTTTTGACTGGCCTCCCAATTTGCCCTGCCCCTGCCTGCCATTCTCAGCTTAGCCCTTCTATCTAGGTCTCTTAGTCTTCAAAAGGAAGCATAGGCTTGAATAGTTCTTATTTCTTCTATAGCCTTGGATCTGAAGCAAAACAAAGTTCATTGTATTGGTTCTCCAGCAATAGATCTCAGAAATAATCAGTAATCAAAGAAGACCTTTGAAGAGCTCTTTAAGTAGAGAGATGAATTTTCTGAATATAAAAATGTTACAACGTTTGTTTTTCAACATCAATCAAATTGGCACTCAAGTACATAGGAGTTGACATTATTCATAATAGCATCTAGAGCCAATTGTTTTTGTCCCGTTATGATCCTTAACAGGTAGGTTTTCCATGAAATGATTAATCACGTTTTAAATTGTTACTTCAGAACTCATGAGATCTGACCGTGATTTCTGTACTTGACGCACCCCTAACGTTTTTGAAGGATAATAAGACTGTGGAAGGGAAGTGAATATTTTCTCCATACAGCAGTGTAGCTCTTAATGAATTGATCATCATCTCCTATTAGTGAAATATCTTCGATCCTGCTAATTGAAAATAAAACGATTTTCCTAAGCACAAAAAAAAAGCAATATTAAATGGTTTAGTCTTCGTTCGCTTAAGGGCCAAACATTAGTCAAGTGAGTTTATAGGAACAATTAATCAAAAAGTTTAAGCAACTGATTTTTTAATAGTTGAGAAAACCTTACTTAGCAGATTGGCTTTGGCTTTCCCAATAGCAAAGAAATAATTTTAGTGAAGTTGAGGGAAGGAGACCACAAGATAGAATGAACCATATCATGATCATCATGATCGTGATGATGATGATCATCATTTCACAAGCATGATGCTTTCACATAATTATTACCACTTCACAGAAATCTTGTGAGGTGTGATTTTTGTTCTCATTTTACAGAGGAGGACATCAGGGCTACAAGATGTTAGGAAAACCATCCAATGTAAGTCTTATAACCATGATTTAAATGCAAAGTCTTGGACTCTAAATCCTATTGTAGGTCCAGCACTCTATTTGCTGTGTCATTTGGCATCACAATTTGATTAGTGTCAAAAGAAAATATGAGCAATGCTAGAATATAAACAGGCGAGTAGACAAATGCCCAGATTATTACAACTTGCCATCACAATTCTGGATATGATCATTACACTTATACTGGAAAGACAATATAACTTGTAGAGTTGATAGATTAATAAATGTTCTCTTTTTTGTAATTTTATGTATTTTAAATAATTTTTTTATTTTTCAAATACAGTTGGCATACAATATTATATTAGTTTTAGGTGTACACATAGTGATTAGACATTATATAACTTACGAAGTGATCATCCAGGTAGTTATTACAATATTATTGACTATATTCCTTATGCTATACTTTACATCCCCATAACTATTTTGTAATGACCAATTTTTACTTCTTAATCCCTTTACCTTTTCATCCATCTCACCGCGCAAGTCCCCTCCTATCTGGCAACCATCAAAATGTTCTCTGTATCTATGAGTTTGTTTCTATTTTGTTAAATTTGTCCTTTAGATTCCACATGTAAGTGAAATCATGGCATTTGTCTTTCTCTGTCTGACTTACTCCACACAGCACAATACCCTCTAGGTCCATCCATGTTGTTGCAGATGGCAAGAGTTCATTCTTTTTCATGGCTGAGTAATAGTCCATTGTATATATGTACCATCTCTTCTTTATCCATTCATCCATTGATGGACACCCAGGTTGCCTCCATATCTTGGGTATTGTATACAATGCTGCAATGAACATATGAATGCATATGTCCCTTCAAAGTAGTGTTTCGGGTTTCTTTGGATAGAAGTGAGATTACTGGGTCCTTCTTTGTCACTTGTTATAGCCTTTATTTTAAAATCTATTTTGTCTGAAAGAAGTATTGCTAGTCCAGCTTTGTGTTTGCTTCCATGTTCATGAAACATCTTTTTTCATCCCTTTACTTTCAGTCTTTGTGTGTCTTTTGATCTGAAGTGAGTCTCTTGTAGGCAGCATAGGTAAGGGTCTTGTTTTCTTATCCATTCAGTCACCCTATCTTTTGATTGGAGCATTTAATCTATTTCCATCCAAAGTAATTGTTTATAGACATGTAGTTATCGCCACTTTATTATTTATATTTTTATTTATATTTTTATCTTTTTTTCCCCTCTTTTTCTTAAAGAGGAAAAAACATTTTTTGTAATACTGGCTTGGTGGTAAACTCCTTGATGGTAAATTCATGTTTGGGAAGCTCTTCGTCTGTCCTTCAATTTTAAATGATGGCTTTGCTAGGTAGAGTAATCTTGGTTGTAGATCCTTGCTTTTCATCACTTTGACTATTTCCTGCCAATCCCTTCTGGCAAAGCTTCCATTGAGAAATTGGCTGACAGTCTTATGAGAGCTCCCTTGTAGGTAGTTGCTTTTCTCTTGCAGCTTAAAATTCTATCTTTGTCTTTAACCTTTGGCATTTTAATGAGGACGTGTCTTGGTGTGGGCCTCTTTGGGTTCATCTTGTTTGGGACTCTCTGTATTTCCTGGGTTTGTATGTCTATTTTCTTCACCAGGTTAGGGAAATTTTCCACCATTATTTCTTGAAATAGGTTTTCAATTCCTTGTTCTCTCTCTTCTCCTTCTGGTACCCCTGTGGTACGAATGTTGGTATGCTTGTTGTTGTCCTAGAGGCCCCTTAAACTATCCATATTTTTTTGGGATTCTTTTTTCTTGTTGCTGTTTTTTTCTGCTACCTTGTCTTCTGAATCACTGATTCGATCCTTTGCTTCCTCTAATCTGCTGTTGATTCCTTCTAGTGTATTCTTCATTTCAGTTATTGTATTCTTCATTTCTGACTGGTTCTTTTTTATAGTTTCTATGCTCTTTTTTATACTTGCTATCTCTTTGTTGAAGTTGTCACTATGTTCCTTAAGCATCTTTATAACCAGTGTTTTCAACTCCGTATCTGGTAGATTGCTTGACTCCATTTTGTTCTTTTTCCGGAGTTTTCTGCTGTTCTTTTATTTGGGACATGTTTCTTTGTCTCATTTTGGCTACCTCTCTGTCTTTGTTTCTACGTATTGGGTAGATCTTCTGTGTCTCCCAGTTTTGGCAGGGTGGCCTTATGTAGTAGGCATACTATGTGGCCCAGTGATACAGTCTCCCTGGTTGCCTGAGACGAGTGCTCCAGGTGTGTCCCCTGTGTGGGTTGGGTGTGCCCTCATGTTGTAGTTGAGCCTTGATAGCTGTTGGCATGTCAGTTGGTGGGACTGACCCTCAGGCTGACTGGCTGTGAAGATTGGTCATGATCACAGTATATGAGCTGCTGTGCAGGGGCTGACCTCACAGAATGGGATTCATACCAGCAGACTATGGTGCCTGCCAAGACCACCCTTTGCGTGTGTTGCTTGTGGTACTAATTGGGTGGTGCTCTGGTGTGGTCTGAAGCTGGCCACTGGGTATGTTGATTTTGGGTCTTCTTGGGAGAAGCTCCCATACAGGCCAAGTTCAGCTGCTGCTTGTGACAGCCGGAGACCACCTGGTAGGAGCTACAAAATGATCTGCAGTTGGTTGCTGCCTGTGCTGGACCTGGAGGCATGTGGGAGAGGCCACACTGTAAACCGAGGCCAGCTGTCACCAGTACTGGGGCTGCAGCAGCTCAGCAAAAGGTCCAGGGCACTGTGAACCTGCTGCCGCCTGCCAGCTGCCAGTAAGGCTCAGCCGCTGAAAGAGCATCAGGTGGTACGCAGGTTCGGTGGGGCGGGGTCCCAGAGAGTCAACAGAGTGGAGCGAGCGGAGTTCACCAAGCCAATGCAGATATAGATTTGGCCATGTGAGGAGAGGGCTCAACAGAGGAAAGATGGCGCTTGCCTGCCAGCTATGTGAGAGGAGAGCTCAACACGAGGACAATGGTGGCGGTTTCTCCAGCCTTCACCCTGAAGCTGCACAACTCAATCTCTCCCTGTATGTCTCTGGCGCCTTTGGAGCTGCTGTCCCTCCTCTGGAGCACAGGGTGAGTGCCTGGGAGTGAGAGTCTGCACATGGGCCCCTTAAGCATTATGATGTCATAGAGACATGATGTGGTGTAGAGGATGCTACTTGGCCTTGCCTTTTTATAAACTTATAGTCTAGACATCAACCTAGAGGCAACAGAATAAAAATGCCTAAATAGGGGGTCAGCAAACTTTTTCTATAAAGAGCCAGATAGTAAATATTTTAGGCTTTGTGGATTATATGGTCTTTTTTCAGCTTTTCAACTCTACTGTAGTCATAGATAATACAGAAACGAAGTAGCATGGCTGTGTTCCAATAAAACTTTATTTATGGACACCGAAATTCAAATTTCATGTTTCATGAAATGTTACTCTTTTGATTTGTTTCCCAACCATTATAAAATGTTAAAAAAAAAAAAAAAAAACACTTTACGCTCACAGGTTGTACAAAAACACGCAGGATGCTGGATTTGGCCCATGGGCCGCAGTTTGCAGACTTCTGGAGTAATTAGTAGAGAATAGCTGTAAGGGATGAAGAAGGAGATATGGGTTTGATTGGGAGAGGGGAGAAGGACATTAGGATAAAAATATACCTGACTTCAGGTTTAGAGGGGACAGAGGAGAAAGCTTTTATTCAAAGTGTGCCGGCACCTCTTCCCCACCACAGTACTGAGTGATGCCTGCTGCCTTGAGGAATTGTTCTGAACAGATTTGCTCAAAATGACTCACTGGCTTGAATAAAGCTGGGGTAGATTTTCCGCCTTTTATTCAAAGGGAGTAATTGGCCCACCTGCGTCTCTTAAATTAAGATTTCTAGAGGTCAGGCCTTTAAGCCTCTTAACATGATTTACTTTTTATACCTTTTATCAGCGTAGAATAGCTGCTTTTCTCATCCTTTCCTGTAAAACCCTGTTCCAAATGTACAAGATACTTTATCCACACGATGTTTCATGGCTATTTCCAGGCCTACGATCACAGAAATACAAAAAGCTATAGAAAATTTAAATGGTTCCCTGTTAAGTGTTGTGGGCAGCATTTGACGAGACAGAAAATCTGCAGTTTGAGATGTGATTTGAATTTCTTGTCAGCCTTCTTCTCTTTTTTTTTTTTTTTTTTTGACCGAGGAATAAATTATATATAGGAAAACTCGTTCCTTTGGGCATATAGGTCTATGAAACTTGACAAATGCATGTAACCATAATGACGTGTTACATCTAATAGTTATAGGACTATAATGACAAGCAAGATATAGAACATTTCCATTAACCTCTTTTTAATTATACTGTTCCCTAACTCCGGCTCCTGGTAAACACTGATCTGCTTTCTGTCCCTATAGTTTTTTTTTTTTTTTTAACGCCTACAGCACCTGGTCTTCCTAGGTGGTCTCCCATCCAAGTACTAACCAGGTCCAACTCTGCTTAGCTTCTGAGATCAGACGAGATTGGGCTTGCTCAGGGTGGCATGGCCATAGACTCTGTCCCTATAGTTTTGCCTTTTCCAGAATGTTCTATCAATGGAATCATATAGGATGTAGCCTTTTGGGTCTGGCTTCTTTCGGCTGGCATGATGCATTTGATATTTATCCATGTTGTTGCATGTGTCATCTGTTTCCTTTTATTGCTAAGTAGGTTTCATTGTATGAGTATATCAGCTTGTTTATATATTCTCCGATGAAGGATATTTGGGTTGTTTCCAGTATTTGGTGATTATGAATAAGGCCAATATAAACATTCATCTAAGGTTTTTGTGTGAACATAAGTTTGTATTGCTCTTGGATAAATTTCTAGAAGTAGGATTGCTGAGTAGTGTGTTAAGTGTATGTTTAACTTTATGAGAAACCGCCAAATTGTTTTCCATGGCATTTGGCATCCCCTCCAGCAGAGAATGAGAGTTCTAGTTGCTCTGTATTCTTGCCAGTGCTTGGTACTGTCAGTTTTTGTCTTTTAATTTTGGCCGTTGTGGCTTAATTTACATATTCAAATGACTAACAATGTTGAACATCTTTTCATATGCTTATTTACTACTCATATATCTTCAGGTGAAGTATTCGTTCAAATTCTTTGCCCATTTTTAATTGGGTTGTTTGTTTTTTTTTTACTATTGAGTTTTGAGGGTTTGTTTTAATACTCTGGGAACAAGTCCTTTATTAGGTATGTGCTTTTAAAATATTTTCTTCAGATCTGTGGCATGTCTTTTCATTTTCTTGTGTGTGTATGAATTATTTAAATTGAACTATAATTGAAATACAACAATTTATTAGTTTCAGGTGTACAACATAATGATTTGACATTTGTATGCATTACAAAATGATCACGACGATAAGTCTGATTACCATCAGTTCCTATACAAAATTACAATTTTATTTTATGTCGAGAACTTTTAAGATTTACTTTCTTAGCAAATTTCAAATTTGCCATATATTACTATAGTCACCATGCTGTACATTGCATCCCTGTAACTTATTTATTATATATCTTTAGTACCTTTTGATCCCCTTCACCCTCTTCATTCACCCCCCAACTCTCCTCCCCTCTGGCAATAGCCAATCTGTTCTCTGTATCTATGGTTTTGTTTTTAGATTCCACATGTAGGTGAAATCAGATGGCGTTTGTCTTTCTTTGTCTGACTTATTTCATTTAACATAATATCCTCTAGGACCATCCATGTTGTCACAAATGGCCAGATTTCATTCTTTTTTATGGCTTAGCAGTATTCCATTGTGTGTATATGTATATATATATACACACTATGTCTTCTTTATCCATTCATCCATCGATGGACATTTAGGTTGTGTCCATATTTAGCCATTGTAAGTAATGCTGTAGTGAACATAGGGGCGCATATATCTTTTTGAATAAGTGTTTTTGTTTTCTTTGGATAAATACCCAGAAGTGAAATTGCTGAATCATATGGTAGTTCTATTCTTAATTTTTTGAGGAACCTCCATACTGTTTTCCATAGTAGCTGTACCAATTTACTTTACCACCAACAGTGCACAAGGATTCCCTTTTCTCTACATTGTTTCCAAACATTTGTTATTTCTTGTCCTTTTGATAATAGCGATTCTGACAGGTGTGAGGTAGTATCTCAATGTGGGTTTGATTTGCATTTCCCTGATGATTATCGATGTTGAGCATCTTTTCATGTACCTGTTTGCGATCTTTATGTCTTCTTTGGTAAAATGTCTATTCAGATCCTCTGCCCATTTTTTTAATTCGATTGTTTGTTTTTTGTTATTGAGCGGTACAGGCTTTTTGGGGGTTTTTTTTTGTATATTTTGTATATTAACTCCTTATCAGATATATGATTTGCAAATATTTTCTCTCATTCAGTAGATTGCCTTTCTATTTTGTTGATGGATTCCTTTGCTGTGCAGAACCTTTTCAGTTTGATATAGCCCCATTTGTTTACTTTTGCTTTTGTTGTCATTATCTTCGGAGTCAGATCCCAAAAAATATTGCCAAGAGTGATGTCAAGAAGCTTACCGCCTATGTTTTTTCTTTTCCTAGGAGTGTTATGGTTTCTGGTTTTACATTCAAGTCATTAATCAATTTTGATTTAATTTTTGTGTATGGTGTAAGATAGCGGTCCAGTTTCATGCCTTTGCTCGTGGCCGTCCAGTTCTCTAAACATCATTTTTTGAAGAGACTGCCCTTTCCCCATTGTATATTCTTGCTCCCTTTGTCAAAATTAATTGACCATGTGGGTTTATTATATGTGTGGGTTTATTTCTGGGTTCTCTTTTCTGTTTCATTGATCTATGTGTCTATTATGTCAGTAACATACTGTTTGATTTCTGTAGTTTTGTTAAATAGTTTGAAACCAGGGAGTGTGATGCTTCCAGCTTTGCTCTTCTTTCTCAAGATTGCTTTGACTTTGGGGGTATTTTGTGGTTCCATACAAATTTGAGGATTGTTGTATTTCTGTGAAAAATGAC
>NW_011888862.1:4877711-4880024 GCF_000151845.1 Pteropus vampyrus
AGCTTTGCTCTTCTTTCTCAAGATTGCTTTGACTTTGG
This sequence comes from Pteropus vampyrus, assembly GCF_000151845.1. Lineage (NCBI taxonomy): Eukaryota > Metazoa > Chordata > Mammalia > Chiroptera > Pteropodidae > Pteropus > Pteropus vampyrus. Next base: position 4,877,750 of record NW_011888862.1, read on the forward strand.
GGGTATTTTGTGGTTCCATACAAATTTGAGGATTGTTGTATTTCTGTGAAAAATGACGTTGGAATTTTGATAGGTTTTACAATAAATCTGTAGATTACTTTGGGTAACGTGGACATTTTTACAATATTAACTATTCTAATCCATGAGCATGAAATATCTTTCTATTTATTTGTGTCTTCTTCAGTTTCTTTCATCAGTCTTACAATTTTCAGTGTATAGGTTTTTCACCTCCTTGGTTAAATTTATTCCTAGGTATTATATTCTTTTTTGATGAGATTGTAAATGGGATTGTTTTCTTATTTTCTCTTTCTGATAGTTTGTTGTTAGTATATAAAAATTCAACAGATTTTTGTATATTGATTTTGAACCTTGCAACTTTACTGAATTTGTTTATTAGTTCTAACAGTTTTTTTTGGTGGGGTCTTTAGGGTTTTCTCTATTTAAAATCATGTCATTCACAAATAATAACAGTCTTACTTCTTCCTTTATAATTTGGATGCCCTTTTTTTCATGCCTAATTGCTAGACCTTCCATTACTATGTCGAATAAAAGTAACAAGAGTGTGCATCCTTGTTTCGTTCCTGATCGTAAGGGAAAATCTTTCAGCTTTTCACCATTGGGTATGATTTTAGCTGTGCGCTTGTCATATATAGCCTTTATTATTTTGAGGTACATTCTGTCTATACCCATTTTGTTGACAGTTCTTATCAAAAATGGATGTTGAATTTTATAAAATGCTTTTTCTGTATCTGTTGAGATGATCATATAATTTTTATCCTTCATTTTGTTAATGCAGTGTATTATATTTTCAATATCTTAACAGTATCTTTTGCAGATCAAAATTTTTTAATTTTGAAGTTCAATGACAACACAGTAGCAAGGAGCATACATAGTACCCAAATGTTGATTTTAAAATACCATTGTCCAATAAAAGGAACTAGGAATCTTTAGAGAAATGACTGATTCCAGATTGGGTAAGGAAAATACAGGAAGAGCCTAAAACATCTTGTGGTGTCAGAAATTAAAAGTACTAAAAAGCCAGGGGGATGTGTTGAAAGGACATGAGAGTCAATTTGAAGGAGCTGTCAATGGTCAAATTTGGGAAAATATGAGCAACAAAGCAAATAATGATAGTAATGGGTTATAACCTATAAAATAAGATAAATATCTATGAATCCATACTGATATAAATAAATAATTGAGTAAAATAATAACTGTAGGAGGAGAAGTTCTTTTTTTTTAATGGAATGTCAGTAATAAGTATAGAAAGAATGATGGAAATATAAAATTACCATTTGGCAAATGCTACACAAATAATTGTTTTAGGCAAGAATTATTAATGGATGTTAAAATTAATGGATAACAATTCAAACAGAAAGAAGATATTTGCATAGCTTAAATGTATCTTTAACCAAATATTTAGTAATTACAAAGGGAAAAATAGTAACTTTACAGTGGAGATACCTGGAAGTCACTGCCTTGACCAAATTAACCTCATTAGTAATGGAGTTAATTGACATCATGTGCCTCCTGATATGGTGCACTGAGAAGTTTTTTGTTTTTTGTTTTTGCCAAAAATGCATAACCTGAATTTAACTATGAAGAAACATCTTTCAAACTCAAATTAATGAACATTGTATAACTGGCCAATCTTTTTCAAAGGAGTCAGAATCATGAGAGACAAAGAAAGATAGCAAACCATCTGAGATTGGAGAAGACTAAGGAGTCATGACTACTAAATGTAATACAAGGTCCTCGATAGGATCCTCACCCAGAAAAAGGACATTAGTAGGAAAACAACAATATAATGAAATCTGTATTTTAGTTAATAGTATTGTACCCATGTTAATTTCTATTTTTGACAAATCTACCATGGTTAAGTAAGATGTAACATTAGCGGAAGCTGGATGAAAGGTATACAAGAACTCTCTGTATTATCTTTGTAACTTTCTGTAAATCTAGAATTGCTTAAAAATAAAAAAATAAAAATAAAGTGGAAAAATACGCCAAAAACTTTAAAAATAGTTACACATAGGAGAAAGGAAGAAACCAAGTAGAAAAGATAGGGATAGAAACTGGGCTTTCTAATATACCGTGTTTTGTAGATTTGACTTTGGAATCATGTAAATATTATGTAACTCTAAACGAAATTAAATTTAAAAAGCATTTCTTAAAAATAAAAAACAAAACAAAATAAACAAATCTAATATTATAGTAAGTTAGTGGCAAAAGTACCAAGAGGAGAAATATTTCAGATGACGTTAAACTCCATTAA
>NW_011888862.1:4881160-4894521 GCF_000151845.1 Pteropus vampyrus
GGGATAATTTGGCACCCTCAGATGAGTCACCAGGCCATAGATTTCTTCCTAGACATATGGGCCTCACCTGCAGAGTTTAAGGATTGACAAGAGAATTCTCAACTCCCACTAGCAATTGCAGAGTGCAGAGAAGCTGCATTAATGAAGATAATAGCCTTGCAAGGAATTTTAAATGATGCATTTAGTGCTTTCTCTGTTGGCCTCTCAGAAATATCATGGGTGGTTTTATAAGAGCAAGGAATGACATGATGAAATCTGCTACCTAAGGACACAGCTGGGTGTGGCAGATATGGTAGCCCGCTGGCAGTGCTTCTCAATTCTGGCCACAAGTAAGAATTACTTGGGGGACTTTTGAAGATTATTTGTAATTAAGGTTTAAAACAAACGAATACACATACACAGCAAAAATCTTAAGTGTACCACATAATGAATTTTTCTATATATATCCACTTCTTTTACTATTACCCAGGTCAAGATTTAGAACATTCCCAGCACCTCAGAAGAACATCTCCCATTCAGCACCTTCCTCCAAGGGTGACTACTCTTCTGTCTTCCATCACCATAGATGAGTCCTGCCTGTTCTTGAACTTCATAAAAATCGAATCATATAGTAGGTACTCTTGTTCTGGCTTGTTTCACTCAACATTATGAGTGAGATTCATCTACGCTGTTGTATGTATCAGATTGTCGCTTTCTTCTATTGCTGTGTAGTTTTCCATGTCAGCAATCTGCTAAATTTTATTTGTCTATTCTGGTGTTAATGAACATTTAGGTTGCTTCCAATTTTTGTATCGTGAATTTTTGTATTGTGAATTCCAATTTTGTATTGTGAAGCTGCTATGAACATTCTCGTGTATATCTTCTGGTGGACATGAGCACTCATTTCAGTTGAGTGTATACCCAGGAGTGGATTTCCTGGATCATAGAGCAGATGTATGTTTAATCTATAAGAAACTGCCGGACAGTTCTCCAAAGCATTTTTATCCCGACCAATTGACTCGATCTCTGAGAGCGGGGCCCTATCTGAATGATAGGTGTCATTCAGAATCTTGCTTGGCGGTTATGATGTACAGTGAGAATGAGGGCCTCTGTGTTCCAGTCTTAATGCCCAGGCATGTATCTTTATTATAATCTCAGCTCCAAAGAGATGCTCGTATTTATTGTCCAAAACAGGAAATCGTTCCTTGTTCATAGATCTGAGAAGGAGCTGAGATTCGTCCTCTGGGGTTTGCCTCCTAGTTCTTTTCTTTTGGTAGACTCAGTGGGAATCAAAATAACTGTCTTGCTCCTCCTCAAATCCTTGAACACAGGAATGGAAGGCTTTGTCTTATGTCAATAAAATTTTATGCATCAGGAAATATGAAGCATGATGGGTGGGGCAGAGAGCTCTTTCATGGCTCCTGACAGCACTTACCACATGGGCAATCTCAACCTTTTTTTCTCACACTGCAGAAATTCACCTCCTTATAGTGTATCTCTACCTAATTATGTTGAGGAACTGTCATTCTCTTTTCCTTATGTCAATGTTTTGAATCAACTTTGCTGAAAAGAAAGTTTATAAGCAATATGGCCCATTCAGTTCTGGTTTATCTGAATTAAGAAGAATAGCTAAGAATAGCTAATATTTATTTAGCAGTTACTATGGGCAAGGCACTCTGTTATGTGCCATGCATGCATTCTCCCTCAAGACAAGCTAATGAGCTCAGGAGCTTTTATCAAGTCCATCTTACAGATGAAGAAACCGAGGTTTTGAGAGCTTAAGTAACTTGCCCAAGTTCCTGTGCTGATATAGTATGGAGCTGGGATTCAAACCCTTGCATCTGACTTCAGAGATGGAACTCTTAATCATTAATCTTGCCACCCCTACTTGACAATCAGAGGTTTTGATATATGAAAAACAGACTATAGACCTCTCTGAGTTACAGAGCTCCTGGAAAGAAAAATGCCAAATAATGGTGATGTCTTAAATTACAGAGCAACATGGAGTGGCTGAAGGCACCATGCCATACATTTAGTGGCACTTCTCTTCTGTAGCCTTAATCTACAGCAATTATAGAGGATTCCTGTAATGTTGGGATGGTAAGGCACATGGCTGGATTTCCCCAAAAGGCTCATCCTGGTGATGGTAAATGGGAAGCCTGATCGATATATCAGTTCTTCAGACTAGTCTCAGTGTATTGTGCAAAAAAATAAATTAGCTAGTGATATTTAAAGATTGAGAAAGTTACCATGGACATCAGAATTCCATTTACCTCCTTCATTAGAAGATAGGGCAGTGCATGCTTACTTCCTCATGTGGCGATAACAAGTGCTGATTCTGGATCCCTTTTAGATGGGGCTCCCACAGCCTGCACCGGGCCTACTTCATGTAGGTAACTTACTTGCCTGCCCTTTACCTGCCATCCTGTGTCCAAACCCCTATATCAGTCTAAAGCCCTTAGTGCTGGAAGACTTTGTCTCTGCAGGGCTGCCAGCTCATGCCACTGAGCCCTTGTGACCCACACTTTGGGGGAGTATAAACATACCAGAGCCAGAGCCACATCTACTTCTTGGAGTGTTCTGTGTCTCCCTCCTGGCTGGGGTTAATTTCTTGGGTCCCATTAAGAAGACACTATGTGATTACTTTTCTCCTTAACTTCTCTAGGAGACTAATTTGAGACTGGATGGAAAGCACATTTATTTTGCCACCTCAGTCTGGGTGTGCATAAGATAGCTTGACCAGTCCTTCCAAAACTTTCTGGGACTCATAAAGACATTTTGTTATAATTGCAAATTATAGTGTCATGGTCAGTTCAGACTGCTATAGCAGGATACCATAGGCTCTGTGGCTTAGACAACAAACATTATTTCTCACAGTTCTGGAAGCTGGAAGTCTGAGATTGGTAAGCCAGCATGGTCGGGTTCTTAGTAACGGCCCCGTTCCTGGTTTATAGATGGCTGCCTTCTTGCTGTGTCCTCACATGAGAGAGAGAAAGAGAACCTTGGTCTCTTCATCTCCTTATAAAGACATCAATCTTGCCGTGACCTCATCTGAACCTAATATCTTCCCAAAGGCCCCCACCTCCAAATACCATCACACTGAGGATTAGGACTTAAGCATGTGAATTTGGAGGGGGGCATACTCAGTCCATAGCTCACAGCATCAATATTTCTAGCAAACATTACTACCCAACAGCTATGTATCTTTAACTGGTATTTCCTGGGTCAAATTTTTTTAGCTTCTCTGGGTTCTAGATCCTCAACCTCTAGAACAATTCTAATGCTGCATTTTGCTTGATGGCATCTCCCCTGCTCCCCAGGCAGTTAGAAAATATACCAATGTGTCCTAGATCACCTGGAACTCACCTTTTGCTCTGGAAGATTAATGTGGCTGAGACATCCCCAGTTGCACAGCTTGAGCAAATACTGGGCTCTTCTCACTGTGTTCTCATTTCCATGCTGGACTTCCACAGGGCCCCTCCACCTCCCCTGCTGAATTCATACTGGTCATCTTGATTCTGCTCTGAGCTTAGCAGAGTTCAAGGCTCCTCTGCAATTTTTAAAAAACAGCATCCATGTAGGCTAGTTAGCTTGGAGATTTAATCCAGCTTTGCAGTTCTCATAAAGAACTTTAAACTGCCTCCTGAACAACTCTCCTTCATCTCAGCTGCTATTAGCTGACTTTTCCCCCACCCCCATCTCATCTCTCTATGACTCTCCCTCATTTTTGAATTCTCTAACAATGAGCAGGCTTTCTTGGTCTTCCTACCATTTGTAGCTTTCCTAGGAAGTAAAATTTTCTCCATCTCATCTCATGCACTGGAAGACATGGTATGGAAGGCAACATTGTCTTTCAACTCAAGTATCATGTCTTTCTAAAAAATCACTGACTTGTAGGAAACCACAGATTTCATCTGCTCCAAAGCATAGCCCCCATCACCATAACATTTTAACATCTGTGAAACTGAGATGTGTATTTATACTTGATGGTGGGTCATGATTTAATTGTCAGTATGTTTTTATTTCTTAGTGATGTATGAAATAGTTGTGTGTCTTAGAGTTAATGACATCTTAGATGTGCTGAACTGTAGTAACATGAGCATCTTGCTGAGAAAATGTTTTCTTGACACAGGAACAAAAGGGCTGATGCCTGAAGACTATATAGGGATGAATTATGGAAAGGGGCTATGGTTCCATGGAGAGAGAATAGTATTTTCAAGGCACTTGGGGTGGCCAGAGAATGGCCTATTCAAGAAACCAAAAGTGGTTTTGGGTGGCAGGAGTGTAGAGAGCAAAGAGGATAATGAGCCACTTTAGATGGATGTGAGGGCTGCACAGAAATATTTTATGGAAAGTGCTTGGGACTTATCGGCACTGCATAAATGGTACTTTGCTTTGGTTTGTTTTCTGGACAAATTATATTTATATTTAAATAAATATATTATATTTATTCTATTTATTATATATATTTATTATATTTATTATATTATATAAATATATTATATTTATATTTAAATTAAAACTTATATTTCATCAGTTCTCTGGCATTTTTAAAAAAACATTTTAACACCTCTGAAACCGAGGTACATCTTACAGGCTAGGGTGTTTTATTATTTAATTGGCAGCATTTTGCCCTATAAATGGCATCTTAGAGTTGATGAAACTCAGAATATAAAATCGATTGCTAAAATTGATACACCATCCCTTTGTTCTTGAGTTCTTAACCTGAATTCCTGATCTACAAATTCTGATTTGTTCTCTTGGAACTTTTTTACTGCTTTTCCTAATCCAGGCTTAGATTATGGGTCACATGACCTGATCCATTTGTGCCTAGACCCTTGATGTCAACAAGGTCCTGTGGGGCTGACCTGAATGTCAATTTGGGCTTCTCCAAACGTGTATGAAAAGGAGCAGATAGGCATTTGAAGGAATGAACTTCAATTGCATATGTCACTTTCCTGCCTAAAAACTCTTTGGTAGATTTCATACCATCTCTAGAATGAAGTTCAAACTCTTTGGCCTGCCATTCAAGGTCTACTGAAATCTGGATTTAATTTACTAATTCTGTTTCTTCTTTTAATGTTCCCCGCAGTCTTTTTTGGAAAGCCTTCATCTCAACCAACTGGCCCTACTAGGTGTTCTTGTTACACCTCATGTTTAGACCCATAGAGCTTTCAACAGCAATAACTCTACTGACTGAGCTCTGTGTTGAAATTTTACACCCTTGCTCCCTTTTTTATGATAGTTTTAGGACAATCCTTCAAGAGAAGTATTATTACCCCTTCTTCACCTATAAGGAAATGGAGGCATCTAGAGCACTGAAGTAACTCACTCAATTCCCATATCTAGACAATGGCTTCAAACCAGGTCTGTCTGACCCCAAAACCATGTTCTTTCTACCATACCTCACTGCCAGCTCCTGATGTTCCCCTTCTCTGGGATCTATCTCCCAGAAGTTTCTCACTATAGTCATGTTCTATCCTCCTACAAGGTCACGTCGTCTATGAGGCCTTCTCCATCTTGCCCAGCATTTGAGGATGACTTCCTCCTCTATAGTCACTCTGCACTAATGCTTCGTGCCTCCTGCTTAACACTTGACTTATAATTTGTGCCCTCAGCACAGTACCTTGTATAGAGTACCCTGAAATGTCTGTGGCTGGGATTGGTTCAAAGGGAATCTTAGGAGCTTTGGCTGCAGTTGAAAAGCTAACTTAGATCAAGAAGAAGGAATAGTGAGGGCTCTGTACTGTTTCTTATTCCCAGGCTTCTCTTGGGAAATGGCAAAGAATCAAAACTTGTTGGAAGGCTAAAATAGGTGCTAGAAAGGATTCAAAACTAGAAATTCCTGGTACTAAGGTCTGCAAATGTTTGAAGGAATATAGGCAATCACAAAAATCTATTCTAGGGACTTATGGCTTGTTAGCTCCTTGGGCTGGGCAGTGGTAAAATGTCAAGGTCTTAGATGTCATTTCTAGGAGGACTAATGAGTTTGTTCTGGCCCCTGAATTCTGTATTTCCATGAAGCCTTGCCAAGCTTGGTTATTTAACCTAGGCCAGCTATTTCATCTCACTCACTGAGATCCTGGGCACAATGGGGAGTGGATGAGGGACTGGCGAATTAGACCGATTCATCTTCTCTAGGAGGTTAATAAACCATGGCTTAAAACAGGCAGCTACTACGGCAGAAGTATTATTTTGGTCAGGGAGGGGAGCCAAAGCAGACCAAATATTAGACCTGGCAAATAGCTGAATTGCTTTTCTCACAGAATGGCTCTTTTTGATGGGCTTTGAAGCATGCCATTACATGGGAGGCAGGGGCAGACTGTGGGTGTAGGGCAACATGTAGGCATGGTAGAAGCTTTTTTCAGCACCCTAAGTATAAAATTCAATGGCATGTTATTCTAGAAGGCAGCGAAATGCTTCCAAGCACTAGACTTTTAAACTCATTCTAATTAAATTTGGATTTTTGAGTGGATCACATGCTTTGAGACTCTAGGTGGTGAGAGCAGAGGTAGGAAAGAGGAGGGGACAGGAGATTCCATTTTTTTCACAGAGTGCTAACTTGAGGATGCTTCTCTGGGCCAGCTTGTCAGCAACCACTTTAAATTGACTGATTTTACTCTTGCCTCTCTTCATAAAAGTTTCTTCTTCGGAATTTTCAGCCAACAGCTTCCAAACTGTCATTTACAATTCACGGAAGGACAGAAAGAATAGTTGTCAGTAAGCAGCATAATTATGTGCCAGGAAATGACATGGCAAATAGTCCAGCCTGGCAAGAGCTAGACAGATCTTTCCCTATCTTCTAGCTTCAGACAGGAGCAGAACTATGTCTGCTGATCTTTTTGGGACTTTTACGCTTAAGTGCAGATTGCTGAGGTGTATTTGGTCTGGAAATTAGAACTCGGGCAGCAATTTATTTTTTAAAAAGCAAAGAAATAGGGAGATAGGACTTGGAAAGTAGGATTTTATGTTATATTACATGATGTTATGTAATGCTATGCAGCGCTGTGCTATGGTATACCATGATATGCTATGCTCTACTACGTTCCACATTTTGTGTTGTTATGCTATGTTATGAAATATTATTGTGTAATTCAGTGGTTCTCGATGTATCACCTGGGCGCTTGTTAGAAATGCAATTTCTTCTGAGCGATCCAAGACCTATTATATCAGAAACTCTGGGGCTGGAGGCCAGCAATTTGAATTTTAATAAGTCTTCCAGGTGATTCTGATCTATGCTCTGGTTTGTAATAAATGGCCAGTAAATCCTATCTTGTTTTATTTGTTTATCAGCTATAAATACAATTAGCTGCAAAAACAAAAACAAAAACCTTAGAAAACCTAGCAAATAGTGGCTGTGTAAGTAAGAAAGAATTTTATTATTCTCACAAAGCAAATACCAGGGAAGGCTGCCTAGGTTGTTATCCAGAACTCAAGGCTGATGTCTAGGGATCCAGGCTCTTTCTAGCTTCCTATTCTGCTGATCATAGCAAAAGGCTTCTGTCACCAGGGTTACAGGATGGTTGCTGTGCCTTCAAGTATTACTTCTATGTTCTAGGCAGCGAAAAGAGGGAAGGACAAAGGTTTTCTTTTCATTTTTATTCAGGTAAAGTAACTCTGCTCAGGGGTTTCTGCTGGCATCTCATGGCCAGAGCCATGTCCTATGGCCAACTCTAACAACACTGGAAGTTAAATTGACTTTAGCTTTTTAGTCTTTATGATAGAGAAAGTCAAGGGAAAAAGGATAAATGTGAGAGTAGTTTGGGGGAAAGCCAATCCATACTATCTCATTCAACTTGTAACTTGTAGCTAATTCTGTTGCTTTCTTTTATTTTGGTTGAAATTCTTGGAGCAGGTTGTTATGGAAAAAGTCATCTCAATGTTTGATAGGGAAATAGGATCAACACATTGTTTTCCACTTACGCTTTAATTTTGAAATATAATTCATTAAAGAAAATTCAGGTTTTATTGCCCTCGTAGTTATTTTACATTAGGTTAAAGATTCGGGTGAGTTTGTCTTCTTGGGATTTAATGGGAGATTTACGAAATAATGTAAAATAAGGCAAAATAAGAAATAACGTGAAACACTGCACAACTAACTATACATATTTGGGTTAATTATAGTGGAGAGTCTGAAAATTCGAATATTTCAAGATATGCATCTATTCTTTCTTTAAAATATAAATAATAATTAGAATTAGGCTCTAGAACTATCACATGCAATTTCCTTTTAGTGTAATGCATAGGTAATAATGATGATTGACTTATTTATAGTAAGAATTGTTTCCAAATTAATATAGCAGTGTTAAAGCTATTTATAAGTCTCTGCAATCCTACTTATTTCTCAACAAAGTCATTCTTCTTGTATTTTAGGTGGTAAATTTGCCCAGACTCTGTTTAAAATATTACCAATTTTGATTTAACGCAGTGTGAGTATGTGAGCTACTGTTGGACTCATTGAGGTTGCCATGGTAATCATCTAGTTGGCAGAAAGAAGCTGAGGACCAGAGAAGATCAATTATGTGACTGGGGTACAAGAACTTATCCATGTCAGAACTCGGGTCAAAACAGGGACGGTTGGACACTAATCCTCTGCTTTTTTCATATCCTCTTTCTCTAACCTCCAAAGTTCTAGATTAAAATAGCATCTCAGCACTGCGTTTCTTAATCTCTGTCTCCTAGGTCAGGGGCTGGCAAAACTACAGACAATGGCTTAGATCCGGCCCATGGCCTGTTCTGCTAGGGCTCATGAGCTAAAAATGGTTTTTACATTTTTAGATGTTTCAAAAAGAATTTCATGGTGTGAAAATTATATAAAATTCATATTCCAGTGCCCATACATAAATTTTATTGGAATGCAACCACACCCATTTATTTAATGTATTGTCTGTGGCTGCTTTTAAGCTGCAGCAGGAGAGTTGAGTAATTGCGACAGAAACTGTAAGGCCCTCAAACCCTAAAATATTTACTATCTGGCCTTTTACAGAACAAATTTATTGACCCTGCTCGGGGTCAGTCCTGATCAATGGGACTGTTGGACATAGAAACAAAAGCCCTCTTACCTAAAATGCCAAATTGGGTGGTGCTGATCAGCCTTACCTGCTTTTGTGACTTTTTTTTATAGTAAATATTCTTTTTGTAATTTTGAGTCTTGCTTGGACATAAAAGGTGATAGTTTATACCTGTGCTATATTATATAGTAGATACTATGTACACATGACTGGGTACTTGAAATACGGCTAGTGCAAATTGAGATGTGCTGCATAAAATATACACGAGATCTTGAAGAATTCATACAAAAAAGAATATAAAATCTCTCGTTAATATTTTTCAAGTTGAAATGATAGTATTTAGGATATATTGGATTAGATCAAACATATTATTAAAATGAATTTTACCTATGTTTTCTTACTTTTTAACGTGGCTACAAGAAAAATTAAAATTACATATATGCTTCACGTTTTGTTCCTTTTGGACAGTGCTGGTTCGAATACTTTCAACCTTTTTTTCCCCTCAGGAATGGGATTTTCTTTCTTTTCTGGGGGGTCAAATTTGCACCTTTTTTCCAGCTTCATTGCGATATAATTGACAAATAACATTGTGTAATTTTAATGTGTATAATGTGATGATTTAATATACGTATATGTTGTGAAATGAATTTAGTTAACACATCCATCACCTCACTTAGTTACCTTTTTTTTTCAGCGAGAACATTTATGAGCTACTCTCAGCAAATTTCACATATATAATACAGTATTTTTTTAATTATAAAAATTTTTCAAACAATTAGAAAGTTTTTTTAAATTTTTCAATTGCAGTTGACATTGAATATTGTTTTATATTAATTTCAGGTATACAGCATAGTGGAAGACATTTATATAGTTTACAAAGTGATCCCCTGGATTAGTCTAGTACCCACCTGGTGCTATACATAGTTATTACAATACTATTGCCTGTATTCCTTATGCTTACTTTACATCTCTGTGACTATTTTGTAACTACCAATTTGTACTTCTTAATCCTTTCACCTTTTTCATCCAGCCTCTAACCCCCCATCCCATCTGGCAACTACCAGTTTGTTCTGTATCTGAGTCTGTTTCTGCTTTGTTTATTTGTTTAGATTCCTCATACAAGTCAGATCATATGGTATTTATTTTTGTCTGGCTTATTTCACTTAGCATAATACCCTCTAGGTCTATCCATGTCCTTGCAAATGATAAGATTTCTTTTTTTTTTCTTATGGCTGAGTAATATTTTATCATATATATGTACCACATCTTCTTTATCCAATCATCTATTGATGGGCACTTAGGTTGCCTCCATATCTTGGCTATTGTAAATAGTAGTGCAGTGAACATAGAGGTGCATATATCTTTTTGAAACAGTGTTTGCCTGTCATCAATAAATCAACAAACAAGTGTTGGTGAAGATGTAAAGAAAAGGGAACCCTCACACACTGTTGGTGGGGTTGCAAATTGGTGCAGCCACTGTGGAAAACAGTATGGAGGGTCCTCAAAAAATTTAGAATAGAACTACCTTATGACCTGCAATTTCACTTCTGGGTATTTATCCAGAGACTGTGTTTTATATTTACATTTTTCAATTGCTACAGAACCATTCTTATATTAGGGATTTGAAAGTCTACGCTTGGATTTACCTGTTTTACCAAGTCTCTTCTGATTGAATTTGTGATTTGTGATAATCAGAGAAAATGAAAAAATTTTGGCAATTCCAATTATTGAATCTTCAGTGACAATGCTGCTGCTACCACCATCAAGTCCCCTAAGTCTTTTCCAGACAATTTTCAGAAAATAGTATTTCTTGCATAAATAGAAAATAAAACTTTTCAAATTTATCTTCTCTAACTAGGAATGCTTAGTCCAGTTGTATGGAAAACCTCCCACTAACATGTTATTTGTAGTTATAATAAAATAATTTGAATGTTCTGTGAAGGATTATCAAATAATCTTAATTTTTTTGAGTTTGCGATTATTATTAAAAGGACTTTCACAAGCCAGAGCCCTACATGACAAGCATCAAAGATCCTTGCACAGGTAGAACATCATCTAATAAGTTAACGATTCATCACTCGATTTTAACAAAACATTCCTATAACATCTATAGACCTAAACTATATTGAAATCCTCTGTATTAGTTTTCCATTATCGATAATATATAAATTCCTCTAAAACTTGGTGGCTTAAAACAACAAATGTTTATTGTCTCATAGATACTGTGGTTGAGAATTTTAAAAAGTTCTTTTCAAAATTTATTTTCCGAGGGTGGGGATGCAGGCACTGACTCTTCCCCATGGCCGCTGTGCAGGAGCCGGTGAGCCCAGGAAGGGGAAGGTAGAATTAGAAGATCATGTGATGTTGGAGTAGGCAAATTCATCTTGGTGACTTTAGGATGCCGGTTCCATTGTAGGTATAATTATGCAAAGCTAAGAATACAGGAAAGAATTGCCAGAGAGGGAATTAAAAATAAGATTCTGTATGAAAGTACCCACCTCGATCCTGAAAGAAAACAAACTAGTGACAACAGTAGCAACTGACCAGTCTTGCATACAGAAAACCCCAATGCAATTCCCTGATGTTACTGAAGTCAGTGTGAGCAAAGTTGAGATCAACTATGACAAACGTTGTATGTACCATAAGAAGGCTTTCAATCAAGTAAATAAAGTATGTGTAATTTATAAAAAAAAAACATTTAATTTTCAATTACAGTTAGCATACAATATTATATTAGTTTCAGGTGTACAACTAGTGATTAGACAGTTATATACCTTACAAAGTGATTACCCTGATAAATCTAGTACCCATCTGACACCATACATAGTGTAACTATTACAATATTGTTGACTATAGGCCTTATGCTGTACCTTACATCCTTGTGACTGTTTCCTATTTTTATAACTGGCAATTTGTACTTCTTAATCCCTATCACCTCTTTCACCCATCTGCCTAACCCACCTCCCATCTGGCAACCATCAGTTTGTTCTCTGTATCTATGAATCTGTTTCTGTTTTGTTTGTTCGTTAGGTTTTTTTTTTTAGAGTCCACATAGCAGTGAAATCATATGGTATTTGTTTTTGTTTGATGTATTTCACTTAGCATAATGCCCTTTAGGTCCATCCATGTTGCTGTAAATGGCATTTCATTTTTTTTTAATGGCTGAGCAGTATTCCATTGTATATACGTATCGCACCTTCTTTATGCATCTGTCTATCAATGGGCACTTTGGTTGCTTCCATATTTTGGTTATTATAAATAATGCTGCAATGAAAGAACATCTTAGCTGTGTAGTTCTGGCTCAGGGCCTCTCATAAGGTTTTAGTCAAGATGTCAGCTGGAGCTATTGTCACCTGAGGGCTTGACTGTGGCTGGAGGATTCACTTCCAAGATGGCTCACATGACTACTGGCAGGAGGGCTCAATTCCTTGCCACATGAGCCTCTCCAGTTGCTGCTTGAGTCTCATAATGATACAGCAGCTGGCTTCCCCCAGAGTGAGTGATCCAAGAGACAGCAAGGCAGAAGCCACAATGGCTTTATGACCCAGATTTTTAATGTCATATTATATCATTTCTGTAATATTTTGTCGATTACACAGGTCAGTCCTGTTCAGTATAGAAGGATATGAACCAGGAGATAGGGATTAGTAGGGGGTCATTTTAGAGACTCACAATCACATTCTTAGACATAGATATCATACTAGTATTTAGAAAGGATAGAAGCAACATTTTTAGGAAATAAAAGAATTTAGAATTTTATTCCTATTCTCATTTTCTCTCTTACATAATGGCATTTCTTATTTAAATCAACATTTTGACGTTTTCTTAATTCCTACCTTTTCTAGATTTATTAAGCCTAAAGCTCTTGAATGTTATAAAAACTAGTGAATTTTAGAGGTTTGTGTACTCTTATCGTATAAAAATATTGAGGATTTAATGGTCACTCTGACATGAATATTTCAATGCACAACTCAATAAGTATTTACATGTCTCATTTGAAGTGATAACTCTTTCACCCTTATTATAATTATCTTCATTTTATATGTAGCTTTCCCCAAAGGCAGTGGTTATCTGTTTTGTCAAAATTCTAGCTGTTTCAATGCAATTGAGGCTACAGGAAAATGTATCATTTTTCTTAGCTTCTCGTCATTTTCTAATCTGAAGTTTTCCTGTAGTTCAATGAAATCCATGCCTTTACCATTTTCCAGCTATACTAGAACCACGGTAGAAAGTGCTTTCATAATATTTTAAGGCGATTATATATGAAAACCTGCCTAAAATTGGCTAAATGGAGACATTTGAGAATCAAATGCCTCATCCTTTTCCTAAGGGCTGCTTCCATAGGGTGATAGAAGATTCGAAAAGTGGATG
>NW_011888862.1:4894571-4896778 GCF_000151845.1 Pteropus vampyrus
GATTACACAGGTCAGTCCTGTTCAGTATAGAAGGATATGAACCAGGAGATAGGGATTAGTAGGGGGTCATTTTAGAGACTCACAATCACATTCTTAGACATAGATATCATACTAGTATTTAGAAAGGATAGAAGCAACATTTTTAGGAAATAAAAGAATTTAGAATTTTATTCCTATTCTCATTTTCTCTCTTACATAATGGCATTTCTTATTTAAATCAACATTTTGACGTTTTCTTAATTCCTACCTTTTCTAGATTTATTAAGCCTAAAGCTCTTGAATGTTATAAAAACTAGTGAATTTTAGAGGTTCGTGTACTCTTATCGTATAAAAATATTGAGGATTTAATGGTCACTCTGACATGAATATTTCAATGCACAACTCAATAAGTATTTACATGTCTCATTTGAAGTGATAACTCTTTCACCCTTATTATAATTATCTTCATTTTATATGTAGCTTTCCCCAAAGGCAGTGGTTATCTGTTTTGTCAAAATTCTAGCTGTTTCAATGCAATTGAGGCTACAGGAAAATGTATCATTTTTCTTAGCTTCTCGTCATTTTCTAATCTGAAGTTTTCCTGTAGTTCAATGAAATCCATGCCTTTACCATTTTCCAGCTATACTAGAACCATGGTAGAAAGTGCTTTCATAATATTTTAAGGCGATTATATATGAAAACCTGCCTAAAATTGGCTAAATGGAGACATTTGAGAATCAAATGCCTCATCCTTTTCCTAAGGGCTGCTTCCATAGGGTGATAGAAGATTCGAAAAGTGGATGAAATTTTATGAAATCGGTGGTTTATGATGCATTAAAATTTAGAAGGTCTGCATTTCATTTCAAACTGAAGTTTTAAAAATAATATTCTTTATTTATAGCTGCATTATTTTTATAAAACATCAGGGATAATTATTTTAAAATCACCATCATCTTACATTTAAATGAAAATCACAGAAATTTGATTTAGAACTTTAGAACTTAAAGTATGGAAGTCGGTAGAGTCTCTTTAATGTAATCTTTAAAGAGATTTGGACTAAATAAATAGCTGCCACCACCACCAAGCTTCACTGCAGATAATCTTGTGTGGGTCCCTTATTCTTATCCTGGGAGAATTACGTGTCCTCAGAGGCCTATACATGACCATTTTTACTTAGTCTGAAATCTTCATGGCTCCCCACCCCTCTGGGTTAGAGAACAAAGGAGAGAACATTGTTTTCAAAAGGTTATAGTCATTCGTACCTTTTATATCTCAGATATCCCGCAGGTCTCAACAATGTGTGAGCTCATCCCTAGACTCCTGAATTGGAACCTGCCCATTGCCAAAGTAGCAGGATCTTCTAGTACTTTCCTGGATAAAGCATGTCCTACAGAAAATCAGAGCTGATACCTTTGAAGTTGCTATCTTTCTAGAGATAGTGTTCTCTTCTCTCTGATGCAAAGCCCAGCTGCTCTGCTGAGACCCTCTGTTGAGGAAATCCAGAGGGGATGGGCTGTTGTCCAGGGCAGGGGGACCACAGGTGACCATTGCCTGATCTCTGTCTCCCTTGAGGCTTTGGGTAGCCTATTGGAAATGCGTATTTCTGTGATGGTAGAATTTTATCTGAGAGCTATTAGCTTTGAGATCAAATACATATCTTTGTCACTACTTGGGGAGGATTGTCAGAAAATAAAATTCACACAGAAGAAGAAAGGGCCAGGAAATGGAAAGAGACTCTTTTTTGGGCTCCTGCCAGGTAACTCTTGGATTTGTCGATGAAATAAGCCAAAAAGAAAAAAAAAAGGAAAAGAAAAAACCTCCCCCTTATTGTGCTTCAGTAAATTCAAACTGGGTTTTGGTCACTTGAGACCAAAAAGAATCCTCATTATAGCAGCAATTATGAGATGAAAGTAGTATTTGTAGAAGCAAATGCTAGCTCTTGAATTTTCAATCAATAGTGAAGGAAGAATTTGATTGTGTTTTTCACTGAGCAGTGGCTGAGAAAAACCCATAGATTTCTACATAAAAATTAGAAAAACATAGGCAGTGGTGTGAGCAAGGACTAATGGTAATATAAAGAGGTTTGGATTGACTCAAAAGCTGAATTGAGATAGAGAAGAAATCTAGTGAATTTAGTCCACAAGTGCTTTGAGGCAAGACTGAATAGGAGAGACACTTCCTTCCTGTTAGGGGAATTTCAAGAGAGTCATCTGGAGAAATGAGAGCAG
>NW_011888862.1:4896828-4905935 GCF_000151845.1 Pteropus vampyrus
TTGTGCTTCAGTAAATTCAAACTGGGTTTTGGTCACTTGAGACCAAAAAGAATCCTCATTATAGCAGCAATTATGAGATGAAAGTAGTATTTGTAGACGCAAATGCTAGCTCTTGAATTTTCAATCAATAGTGAAGGAAGAATTTGATTGTGTTTTTCACTGAGCAGTGGCTGAGAAAAACCCATAGATTTCTACATAAAAATTAGAAAAACATAGGCAGTGGTGTGAGCAAGGACTAATGGTAATATAAAGAGGTTTGGATTGACTCAAAAGCTGAATTGAGATAGAGAAGAAATCTAGTGAATTTAGTCCACAAGTGCTTTGAGGCAAGACTGAATAGGAGAGACACTTCCTTCCTGTTAGGGGAATTTCAAGAGAGTCATCTGGAGAAATGAGAGCAGTGGATAAAATAAGAACCCATTCCCTGGGTCAGTTTTAGGGTACGAATTGCAGAGTAAGGATTCGTAGGGATGAACAGCATTTGTCCTATGACTTTGTCCTACCACTTGTGAGCGACCAGGCCCGATAGATATTTAAGAACCAGATTAAAGTAAAAGGAAAATTTAAGTTCTGAGCCTGATTTATGCTTTTGTCTCGTGGGGCAACAACATCTTATTTATGGTTTCTGCTCACATGCTAGAGCCAGCGATGTGGCAAAGCCCTTGGGACACACAGGAAAAGCATTTGTGTGTGCACTCATGCACACGTGTTGTATTTTATTGGGACACAAGAACTGTCCGTCATGTTCTTTATTTTTCCCTTTGTTAGAGGGCACTTTGGTGAACAGAGTCAGCGGGGCGGGGCGGGGTGGGGAGAGGGAGAGAAGGAGAGGAAAGGAGCTAGAGAGAGAGAGAGAGAGACAGAGAGACAGAGAGACAGAGAGACAGAGAGACAGAGAGAAGCTGATACCTGGACTCATATCGTAGAAACTGGGTAGTGTTTCATAGAAGCAGCAGAGAGAGGGCAAGTACATGGCTTCACCACCTACATGATGAAAATACTCAGTTTGAATTTAGAGAATCCACAAATGTTATTTGCACCACCATTCCTTCACATTCTGAAGAAAATGCGGACAACTATCTCACTCCAGTTCCATTTCTAACTGTAAACCAGCCCATATTGTGACTTTTTCTCCCTTTCAAAGCTACCCCTATTCTTAGGGAAGAGAGGGGAGATTAAAGGAAAGATGAAGAAGATAAAATTCAAGATACTCCTCTTCCAGGCCCTTGAAGGAAAAGGAGATGTTTTAACTAGGCTTTCAAATAATAGAAACTTTGATGGTAATTTGGACAAAACAGGGAGTAGGATAGTCCCCAAGGAAAAAGAATGGGAAACTGAGTCATGAAGCCGAAGTAAATGTCAGAGCACCCAGACCAGCAAGCAGGGCTTCGAATTCTCTGACTGGTAAATTCTCAGCCTCTACCTCTCTCTTCAACTATACTTCCTAACATCTGAATTACTCAGAGTCACATTTACTGCTATAATGTGAATTAGAGCAGTATGTAACTGGGATTATTTCCGATTCCCAGCCTAAAAATTTGCTTCTGCGTCTGAGAGAAGCAAGAATTCAAAGATCAGAATACATTTATATGCAAAAACATTCACCAGGTTTGCGCTCCACCTCAAGACGTAACTTGAATTACACTGGGAAATCATGTATTTAATAATATGTATCTAATAAATCCAGTGTCGTTTTGGGAAACAAGACCAGTTGTTTAGCTGAGACAGTGGCTGGCTATTCCTTTTCCAGTAGAGACCTCAAGGCATGGCAATCTAAGGTTTAGCTTTGAAACCCTTTCCCTTCTGTTGGTAGGTCCTCCAGCCCTGTCCAAACTTTGTGCGTAATAGCTTCTTGTGAGGAAAGGACACTTAGAACTCTCCAGATCTGTCAGCATAACACCAATATTTTAAAAAATGCATGTTATGTGAGTGAAGCCCTCTTTTTCCTCGAGTCTCAATTTTTCTGCTTCCAAGGTTGAAAACACGTTCAAGGAACCATTTAAAGTTGACACTGGCATCTGTGCAATTATTTCCTATTTAACAATATTAATTTTCCATCTTGAAAATGGCTTCTTTAATGGGCAAAATATAACATAAAAAATAGCTGTGAATGAAGGGCTTTCTTGTCATACCTCATTTCCCCAAAATATTCCTCTCCAAGTAGGTTACTGTGGGTGAAACTAGGTGACTATTGAGTGGACTGTTCTGCATTTTTGCTTTCTTTCAAGTGCCTGACACATAGTAAGTACTCAATAAATAACTGTTAAATATTTGAATGAATTAATAAATGCCTGATGAATCGGTCCTGCCTAATTCTTTTACACTGAGCTCCAGATCAACATCTAAGTATTGTACTTTTTGGAAAAAAGAAATTTATTTTGAAGGAATGTCAATGTTGTTATGTATATAGTTTTAATTTTAAATTTTGTATTATTGTGAGAAATTTCAAAATACTACAAAGTCAAAAGAATTTTATGGTGAATATATATATACCATCTCCTCAATCCTACCATTTATATTTTATTATACTTGCTTGATCACCTATATCAACTCATCTTATTTTTAGATGCATTTCAAGGTAAATTGAAGACATCTGTACACTCCTTCCACATACTTAAGCATTTATATTACTAATTAGAGTTCGGTATTTGTCTAAAGTTTCTCTTTTGATGTAAAATTTACATACAAGGAAATACACAAATCTTAAGTGTACATCCACTGATTTTGATGAATACAAACCCCCATCAAGATATCGAGCATTGACATCACTCTAGAAGCTTCCTTTATGCCCTTTCCCAGGCAAACACTGTCCCCACCTCACACCCTCTTCCCTACCAGGAAACCACTGTCCTGATTATTTTCCACTAGAGATGAGATTTGCCTGTTCTTTAATTTAATATAAATGGAATCATAGTAATGTATTCTTTTGTTTTTGGCTTCTTTCATTCAGCATGTTTTTGAGACTCATGCATATCGTAATGTGTATTGGTGGCTTCTATTGCTAATTCGTATTCTGTTATGAATGTAACATAGTTTGCTTATCGGTGGATACCTGGGTCGTTTCCACTTTCAACTATTAAAAATAAAGCTTCCATGAACATTTGTGTACATGTCTTTTTCTGGCTGTGTATATTTTCATTTCTCTTTGGTAATACCTAGGAAGAGTTGCTGAATCATAGCATAGGTGTATGTTTATTTAGTTTTATAAAAAACTGCCAGACCATTGCCAAATGGGTTGAACACTTTTACACTCATACCAACAATACACGAAAGTTCTGATTCTCCCAAATACTTGCCAACATTTGGCAATGTCAGTCTTTTTAATTTTAGCTATACTATTGGATATGTAGTATTTCATTGTTTTTAATTTGCATTTCCATAATGACTAATGATGTCAAATACTTTTTCATGTGCTCTTTGGCCATTAGTATATGTTCTTTTGTGAAGTGCCTATTCAAACATTTTGCCCTTTTAAAAATATTTTGGTTCTTTTTTAAAAAATATTTTTATTAAAATATAGTTAACATACAATATTGTATTAGTTTCAGGTGTACACCATAGTTATTCAACATTTATATATCTAAAGAGTGATCCTTATGATAAGACCAGCAACCATCTGACACTATACAATGCTATCTTAATATTATTGACTATATTGCCTATGCTGTATACCATATCCCCATGACTTATTTGTTCTATACCTGGAAATTTTAACCTCATTCCCCTTCACCTTATCCCCGCCTTTTTTGATTTTTCAACTACAGTTGACATTCAATATTATTTTATATTAGTTTCAGGTGTACAGCATAGTGGTTAGACATTTATTTAAATTAAGAAGTGATCTCCCCAGTTAGTCTAGTACCCACCTGGCACTATACACAGTTATTACAGTACGATTGACTATATTCCTTATGCTTTACTTTACATCCCCATGACTATTTCGTAACTATCAATTAGTACTTCTTAATCCCTTCAATTTTTTCACCCTGCCCCCAACCCCTCTCTCATCTGGCAACCATCAGCTTGTTCCTTGCATCTATGAGTCTGTTTCTGTTTCGTTTGTTTGTTTAATTTGTTCTTTAGATTCCACACATAAGTGAGATCATATGATATTTGCCTTTCTCTGTCTGACTTATTTCACTTAGCATAATACCCTCTAGGTCCATCCATGTCGCAAAGGGTAAGAATTCATTCTTTTTTATGACCAAGTAATGTTCCATTGTATATATATGTACCATCTCTTCTTTATCTTAATCGTCTATTGATGGGCACTTAGGTTGCTTCCATATCTTGACTGTTGTAAATAACACTGCAATGAACATGGGGGTGCATATACCTTTTTGAATTAGAATTTTGGATTTCTTCAAATAAATACTCAGAAGTGGAATTTCTGGGTCATATGGTAGTTCTATTTTTAATTTTGAAGAACCTCCATACTGTTTTCCATAGCGGCTGCACCAATTCGCAATCCCGCCAGCAGTGCATGAGAGTTCCCTTTTCTCCACATCCTCGCCAACACTTGTCGTTTTATGTTTTATTAATGATGGCCATTCTGACAGGCGTAAGATGATAATTCATTGTGGTTTTAATTTGCATTTTTCTGATAATTATTTTTATTCTTTGTTATTAAATTTTAGTTCTTTATGTATCCTGGATACCAGTCCTTGTCAGATATATGTTTTCTAAAACTTTAAGACTTTAACGTTTATGTTTAGGTCTATGATACATCTCAAATTAATTTTTTTGTGAGGTGGATGGCCGATGTAATTTTTTTTTTTTTTTTTTCCATATAGATATCCAATTAGTCCAGCAGCATTTGTTCAAAAGACTATTCTTTTCTTTTTGGATTCCTTTGGTATCATTATAAAAATCAGATGATCATATAATTGGCATTCAATTTCTGGGCTCTATTCAGTTCTGTTATCTATTTGTCAGTCATTATGTCGGTACCACACTGTCTTGATAATTTTAGCATTATAATAAGTCATAAAATCAGGTAGTGAAAGTTCTTAACTTTGTTTTTATTTTCAAAGTTGTTTTGACTATTCTATGTCCCTTGATTTTTCATGTAACTCTAGACTTAGCTTTTCAATTTCTACAAAAAACTCTGCTGAGAGTTTAATTCGAATTGCTTTGTATCTACAGATTAATTTTGGGAGAGTTGATATCATAATAATATTGAATCTTCCAATCTATGAAATGATACATCTCAACACTTATTTAGATCTTTAAAATTTTTTCTCAGCAATGTTTTTTACTTTTAAAGTTCTTAGAAGTATTTTGTTAGATTTATTATGTTATATTTTATGTTATAACATATTATATGCTAGACTTATTCCATGATTTTGGATGCTATTGATGGAATCAATTTTTAAATTTCATTTTCCAGTTGTTTGTGACACCACTTGATTTTTAAAATTTATATTGTATCTTGTGACTTTGCCAAATTAACTTACTAGTCCTAGTATTTACTTGTTATTATTTTTTTCTTTTCTTTTCTTTTTATTATATATGCCTACAGCACCTGATCTTCCTAGGCAGTCTCCCATCCAAGTACTAACCAGCCCTGACCCTGCTTAGCTTCCAAGATCAGACATTGGGCTTGTTCAGGGTGGCATGGCTATAGACCATGGACTGTGGCTCCACTGGGGTGAGGACCTTCTGCGTGTAAAGCAGACGTTCTAACCGCTACACTATGGAACCACGTCCTTATTTGTGATTATTTAGGCTTTTGTATGTAAATAGTCATGTCATTAGCAAATATAGACAATTTTACTTTTTCCATTTAAATTATTCTGCCTTTTATTTCTTTTAATTTTTAAATTTTGCCTTATTGAATTGGCTAAGATCTCCTGTACAATATTGAATAGAAGTGATGACAGAGGGCAACCTTGCCTTTTCATAGTCTTGAGGAAAAAACATTCAAACTTTCATCATTAAGTATAAAGTTAGCTTCAGGTTTTTAAAAGGTGTCCTTTATCAACTCGAATAAGTTTCCTTTATTTCTAGTTTGATAAGAGTTTTATGGTGATGAGTGGGTGTCGAATTTGCTTTTCTGCATCTATTCAAATTATCATATAGTTTTTCTTTTTTACTTTGTTAATATGGTGAACTACCTTGATTAATCTTTAAACATTAAATAACCTTGCATTCCTGAGATAAACCCTACTTGGTCATCATATATGTGGTCATTATATATTGTTGGATTCCATTTACCAATATTTTGTTAAGAATTTTTTTATATCTATGTTTATGAAGGTTTTTGGTCTATAAATTTCTTTTCTTTTAATTTTTATATTTTTATTTTTTTCAATTGTAGTTGACATACAATATTATATTTGTTTCGGGTATACAACACAGTGATTAGACATTTATATAACTTATGAAGTGCTCATCCTGATAAATCCAGCACCTATGTGGCACCATACGTAGTTATTACAATACTACTGACTATATTCCACATATTATACCCTACATCCCCACGACTATTTTGTAACTACCAATTTGTGCTTCTTAATCCCCTCCCCCTTCACTCATGTCTCCATCTCCTAATCAGACAACCATCAAAATGCTTTCTGTATTTAAGATCTTGTTTCTATTGTTTATTTGTTTATCCCGTTCTTTAGATTCCACATGTAAGTGAAATCATGTGGCATTTGCCATTCTGTCTGACTTACTCCACTCAGCACAATACTTTCCAGGTCCATCTATATTATTGCCATGGCAAGATTTCATTCTTTTTTTTACGGCTGAGTAATATTCATACACACACACACACACACACTCACACACACACACACACACACACACACACACACACACATCACCACCACCTCTTCTTTATCCATTTATCCATTGATGGACACCCCGGATTCCTCCATAACTTGGAAACTGTAAATAATGCTGCAGTGAACATATGGATTCTCATGTCTGTTTAAAGTAGTGTTTTGGATTTCTTCAGATAAATACCCAGAAGTGGGATTACTGGGTCCTTCTTTGTCTTCATTATAGCCTTTGTTTTAAAATCTATTTTGTGTGATAGAAGTATTACTACCCCAGCTTTTTTTCTTGGTTTCCATGTTCATGAAACATCTTTTTTCATCCCTTTACTTTCAGTTTGTGTGTGTCTTTCAATCTGAAGTGAGTCTCTGGTAGGCAGCATATGTAAAGGTCTTATTTTCTTATACATTCAGCTACCCTATTTTTTGATTGGAGCATTTAATCCATTTACATTGAAAGTAATTGTTGCTAGATATGTAGTTATTGCATTTTATTTTTTATATTTTTATTTTTTTCCCCTTTTTCTTATTCTTCTTCAAGAAGTCCCTCTAACATTTCCTGTAATACCGCCTTGGTGATGATGAACTCCTTTAGCTTTTTCTTGTCTGGGAAACTCTTTATCTGTCCTTCGATTCTAAATGATAGCTTTTCTGGGTAGAGTAATCTTGGTTGTAGTCCTTGCTTTTCATCACTGGGAATATTTTTTGCCAGTTCCTTCTGGCCTGCAAAGTTTCTGTCGAGAAATCAGCTGCCAGTATTATTGGAGCTTCTTCATAGATAGCTAACTGCTTTCCTCTTGCTGCTTTTAAGATTCTCTCCTTGTCTTTAACCTTTGACATTCTAATTCTGATGTGTCTTGATATGGGCCTCTTTGGGTTCTCTGTACTTCCTGGACTCGTGGGCCTATTTCCTTCACCAGGTTAGGGAAGTTCCTCCCCATGTGCCCCTGGCACCTTTCGGGCTGCTGCCCTAGAGCTGGAGCTCAGGGCGAGTGAATCCATCAGTCAGTAAGTCTGTGCACAGGCCCCTTAAGAGGAAAGTCTGTGAATTCTTGAGCACTCCATCTCACTAGGTCATAATCTCCACTGCTTTTTATATCCAGAAGTTGTGGGGATTCCTCTTCCCAGCACTAGAACCCTGGGCTGGTGAACCAGGTGTTGGACCTGGACCCCTTGCTCTTCCAGGGGGACCTCTGCAGTTGAGATATTTCTTTCCATTCTCAACCGCTATACACAGGTGTGGCACCAGCCTGTTCCATGTCTCCGCCCCTCCTACCAGTCTTGAGGTGGCCTCTTATGTGTGTCCCCAGTTGCAGGACTTCTGTTCAGCTAAACTTCAGGTGACTCCCAATTCTGTAGTTTAGTTGTAATTTTTTTTTTATGCCTACAGCACCTGGTCTTCCTAGGTGGTCTCTCATCCAAGTACTAATCAGTCCTGACCCTGCTTAGCTTCCGAGATCAGACAGGATCAGGCGTGTTAAGGGTGGCATGGCCGTAGACAATTTAGTTGTAATTTTGATGTGGTTGTGAGAGGAGGCAAGCACAGTGTTTACCTATTTCACCATTTTGACAGGACTATAAATTTCTTTTTGTATTGCATTTATCAGGCTTTATAATTACAGTGATGCTCAGTACAAAATGAACTGGGCAGTGTTCCCACATCCTTTATTTTTTGAAAGAGTTTTAGTAAGATTGGTGTGATTTCTTCCATAAACATGTGATAGAATTTACAAGTGAAACCATCTGAGTCTAGAGTTTCCTTTACAGTAAGCTTTCAAACTATGAATTTAATTTTTCTAATAGATATAGGGCTAGTCTCTTTCATACCCTACATCCAATCTATCAGCAAATCCTATTGGCTTGACCTTCACAATATATCCAGAACCTCACTTCTTCATATCACCTCCTTGGTTACCATCTTGGACCAAGTGTCCACAGACTTTTACTGGATTGTTGCAGTAACTGCCTTCCAGGATTTTTTGCTTCTGTCCTTGTTCCCTATAGTCTATTTTTACTACAGTAACTAATATGCTGCCTAACATAAGACTGAGTCACTCCACAAAACCGTCAACCAGAGTGAAAGTCGAAATCCTTGCGGTGGCCCATAAATTTCCAAATGGTCCAGCACTACACTACCCCTACCTCTTCTTACTCTTCTACTCTCCCTCTCACTTATTCCTCTCCACACTGGCCTCCTTGCTGTTCCTTGAGCAAGCCAAGCATATTTTGCCTCAAAGCCTTTGCACATGCTCTGTCCTTCCCCATTCAGTACACTTCTCCCCGCCAAATATTCACGTCTTTCTCTCTAAACTCTTTCAAGTCTTTGTG
>NW_011888862.1:4907425-4914909 GCF_000151845.1 Pteropus vampyrus
TTTTTCCTGTTAAGCCATAGTATTAGCTATCTATTTCTGTATAACAATTACCCTCAAAATATATTGGCCTAAAACAGCAAACATTTATCACTCCATATTTTCTGTGGGTCAGAATTTTAGGAGTAATTTAGCTAGATGGTTTCGGCTCAGGTTCTCTTAGGAAGCTGCAGCTAAGACATCAGCTGCAGTCATCTGAAGGCCTGACTGGGGCAGATGGATCCATTTCCAAGGTGACGCAATGACTGTAGGAAAGAGTCCTCAGTTCCTTGCTGGTTGTTGGCAGCTGGTCCCAATTTCTTGCCATGTGCAGCACTTCACGGGGCTGCTTGAATGTCTACACATGGACGCTCTCTTCCCCGAGAGTGGATAATCAAAGAAACAGAGCAAGGAGGAAGTCACGATGCCTTTTATATCCTAATCTCAGATGTCATAGATTGTCACTTCTCCCATTCTATTCATTAGATGTGAGTCACTAAATACAATCTACGTTTAAGGGGAGAGGAATTAGGTTCCACCTTTTGAAGAGAAGAGTATCAAATAATTTGTGGACATATTTCGACACCACCGCAGCCACGTATCTGGATCAAAAGTAGGTTGCTCTTTGATTTAAGCTTTCCATATTATATAAAGCCAGGATAGAAATACTATCTCTGTTTGCTACAGGAGGTTCGAATACAGTGAATGACAGGCCCACTTATACAGTTAGAAAATGATGGTCTGGGATTAGCTCAGGTCTTCTGACTGCAATAACTCCTACTGTTTCATTGTGGTTTTCGACACAATTTTGTCAATAAACACTTGAAAATAGGTTTTTCTGTTAGTAACTCACCAGTATATGATTGAAAAATGACCATGCAACAATACACTGTATATTTCTGGTACTTATTTGAGCCGCATTAAAATATTTCATTGGGATAATGTCCCCGTGAATCAAAAAAAAAAGCAGATTTTTGTGAAAGGAACAATTTTCATGGCAATGATTTTCAGTTGTTCACACTATCTTTCAAAATATTTGATGTCGTTGAAAATGGTACATGGAAAATAAAGTTTTTTTGTTTCCTTTTAATGACTTGAACTTTTTTTGCGTTAATCTATAGAGATTTTTCAATTAACAAGCTTGTAGCTATGAGTTGAGAGAATGACATCGTGTGTACTTTTTCCTGTCTTTAGAACATCATTATACTATCTTAAAAGGTCAGAGATTGTAAGAGGTGCTGCCGATTTGGATCCTTGTTAACAGTAAAGACAGGAAAATAACTGGTCATTATTTCTCAACTGTTTACAAAATAGTTGAAATTTGCCTTCAGAGATTCAATATTATAGATTTTTCTGTTTGTGAACAGTGGTTGAACTTGCCCCTAGAAAATCTCATGCAATTTTTGAGTAGATAATACTCCCTGTGTATCATTAGCAAATTTTCTGAATCAGTCTCTTTAAAAATAATGGCCTGGAGTGAATGTCATAAAACCACTCAATGCATGCTCCCGCAGAAGGCTCCCCATATTTGTCATTGGTTTTGTTATAATGGCTCAAAAAGGGAATTATTCTATTTTTTTCATGCCATGGGTTCTTCATCCCAGACATAAGACTATAAGCAGCATCTTCTGTATGGAAAGCCCCCCAAGTTATAACATTCTCGGCCAGTCTTTTAAAATGAAAAATTTCTTTGCTAATGAGGGAAGCACTTTATTGAATTTTCAGGCCATAAAGTACAAGTCTCAATGCAGTGTCTGGGAACCCTGTGAAGTGATAGGCACACTCTATGACTGGTCTTACTTCAAATTGGCTGGTGGACAAGGACAGGACATAGAATGAATGATGTAAGAGAGACAGGAAGCAGCAGCACATTAGAAGGTAAGGAGGGTAGGCTGGCAGGGCTTATCTCTGGGCTCCAAGTTTAGACTGTGGCAACAGTCAGACTGTTGACTTTGGGGGAGGCAGGGGGTGTCTTTTTATTATTACTTTAGGATAACATTCATTCTTGAAAATGTACAGATAAATAAAAAGTAGAAAACAACCACACTAAAAAGGTCATATTCTCACCACTCAGAAAATCCATGTTAACATTTACAAAGTACAAAAACAAATAAACATATGTACATGTTTAGAAAATTTAAATAAAACAAAGATGCAAATGAATAGTTCAGGCATCTTTCCCTGCTCACCTTTTCAATTCAATCCATTTTTCCAAACATGACCACTGTTAATAGTTTCTTAGTATTCCTTAAGAAAGAGTAAAAAACTATCTAGGACTGAAGGAGTAAAAATCAGCTCAGACTGAAAAAGAAGAAAAGAAACCCTTCCATCATTTAAGTTAGGAGGATAGACACAGAGAAAATCAGATACAAAATTAACATTTCTCCTCATGATTATGCAATAGCTATAAAATGTCATAATGGCTCCCTCTCTTAACCGACGACTCCCTGCCAACCCCACTTTGCTACATGCATCTATTATCAAGATACCCAATCTTGCTACTAAAGTTCCCTCACCTCAAGACAGCACTCAATTCCTAGTTGAATCTCCCTTCTCCTAACACTGCTTCAGAAAAGCAACCAACGCAGAACTGATCACCACTCCCTGAAACTCCTCTCAGAGTCCTTCAACAAGAACCCAGCAGGAGTTGCTATATTAATATAAGACAAAGTAGATTTCAGAGTAAGTAACATTAATAAAAGTAGAGAGGGACATTTCATAAAGAGTCCAATTTAGGAAGAGGATATCACAGTCCTAAATTTGTATACACCTAATAACAAAATTATTACATGAATTAAAAACTGATAGAAGCATAAGGAGAAAAAGACAAATCCGTAATTATTCTCAGAGATTTCCCCATAATATATTTTTTTATCTTTTTATTTCTAACCTATTTGTGTCTTTAAAGTATATTTCTTTTTTTTAGATTTATTTATTTGTTAGACATCTATATAGTTCATAAGATGATCCCCCCCAATTGCTCCCTCCCTCCCCTGGACCTCCACCTAGCCATCCTATTAATGATAACTGCATTCCTTATGCTGTGCTCCCCATCCCCGTGACCATCTATCATCAACTACTAATTTGTATAAAGTACATTTCTTAAAGGTAGCATATAGTCGAGTCTAGTTTTTTTTAATCCAATCTGACACTCTCCATTTAATTGGGTGATTAAACCATTTACAGTTAACATTTTATTATTTATTGTTGCAGAATAATATCACTACACACTTAGCAGCTTGAAACAACACACATTTATTATCTTGTTGTTTCTATGGGTCAGAAATTCAGGCACAGCCTGAGTCGTCTGCTTCAGGATATTTCACAAGGTTGCAGTCAAAGTGTTGGGCAGGGCTCAGGTCTCATCTGAGGCCCAACTGAGGAAGAATTTATTTCTGAGTTAATGTGGTTGTTGGCAGGATTCTGTTCCTTGTATACTATCTGAATGAAGGCCACCTTCAGTTCCTTGACACGTGATTGTCTTCATATGGCATCCTTACTTCATCAAAGCTAGCAAGGGAAAGAGTTAAGAGAGTACTTGCAAAATGGAAGTTAAGATCTTATGTAATATTCATGGAGGTGGCATCCCATATTCTATTGGTTAGAAGCAATGTCCCACCTCCACGCAAAAGGATATTACAGAAGGATATGAATACAAGGCGACAGGGATAATTGAGGGCCACCTTAGAGCCTTTACACCACGTATGTGATTATAGATATGGTTGGGTTTATATCTGCTATCTTTTTATTTATATTTTCCCCATCCCTTATTTGCTCCTTTTTCCCCTTTTTCTCCTATCTTTTGGATTGAGTAATTTTTATAATTCCATTTTGTCTCCTTTGTGGCTTTTTATCTTTAACTTTTTAGGTGTCATTATAATGATGACTTTCAACATATAGTATACATCTTTAACTTATCACAGTCTACCTTCAGGTGATAGTATACTATTTCTCCCTTCCTCGTTCTTGCATTATTCTTTTCATATATTTTACTTCTATCTATGTTACAACCCCCCAAATACATTGTCATTATTTTTGCTTTAAGTGGCTGATTTTTAAAGAGACTTACATGAGAAAATTCCTTTAAATTTACCCATGCAGTTACCATTTTCAGTGTTCTTCTTTTGTGTAGATCAACATTTTCATCTTCTATTATTTTCCTTCTTTCATATTTATTGTACGTAGGCCTACTTGTAATAAGTTTTTTCATCTTTTGTGTGGCTGAAAAAGTCTTTATTTTGCCTCCATTTTTGAAAGATATTTTTGCTGGGTATAGAATTTGAGTTTGAGTTTTTCTTTCAGTACTTTAGAGATATTACTCTACTGTCCTCTGGCTTGCATTGTTTATGATTGGAAATCTGTTGTCATCATTAGCTTTGTTCCCCTGTACTTAATATGTATTTTCTCCTCTGGCTGCCTTTAATATTTTCTCTCTATCACTGGTTTTAAACAATTTGATTATGATGTGTTTTACTACAGTTTTCTTTGTGTTTCTTGCACTTGGGATTTGTTCAGCTTCTTGAATATATGGGCTTATAGTATTCATCAAATTTAAAAATTTTTGTCTATTATTTCATCAAATGTTTTCTATTCTCTCCATTTCCTTTCTCCTTTGGAGATGATAAATATATATATTTGTCCACTTGAAATAGTTTTGCAGACTATTGATGCTCTGTTTTCTTTTCCCCCTCAACTCTGGGTGTTTCATTTTAGATTGTTTCTATGGCTAACTCTTTACCAATATTTTCTTTTGCTGTATCTGACCTGCCATTAATTCTGTCGACTGTATTTTTCATCTCAAACAGTGTAATTTTAATCTTTAGCAGTTTAAACTGGGTCTCTTAAAAATCTTTCATATCTCTATTTAACATGTTCAATATTTCCTTTATATTTTGAGCATATAAAATATAGTTATAATTTTTTAATCCTTGCATTTATTGTTATTTCTTATTTTAATCGATTGAATTTTTTAAATTTTGGGTTATTATCCTGCTTCCTTGCATGCCTGGTAAATTTTTACGTAATGTCAGACATTGCAAATTTTACCATATAGGGCGCCATACCTTTTTGAATTTCTATAAATATTCTTGAGCTTTGTTTTGGGGTACAGTTAAGTAACTTAGAAACAGTTTGATACTTTTGGGTCTTGCTTTTAAGTATAGTTAGGTGAGATCAGAGTGTTGTGTAGTCTAGTGCTATTTTTCTCCCACTTCTGAGGCAAAAGTCTTTTTAATATTTTACCCAAACCCCTATAAATTTTAGGTTTTCCACTAGGAATGGGTACTATTCTTGGTCCTGTGTGATCTCTAGGGATTTTTCCCTCTAAACTTCTCTGGTGTTCCTTTCTTCATGTTCATGTGCCGACCCATACTCAGTTGAATACTCAAGGGAGACCCTCTGCAGATTTCCAGAATTCTCTTTCTCTGTAGCCTTCTTCTCTTTGGTATTGTGCCCTGCTAACCTTGCTACCATGGCCTCCAAGCTCTATATTCTCAACTCAGGAGTCGGCCAGGACTTTCCTGGGTTCCTTTCTCCATCTTATTTGTTTTTTGTCCCTCAGAGATCATTGTCTTTTGTTGCCTGAGGTTAATCCAATGAAAACCACTTTTCATACATTTTGTCCTTTTTTTTTTTTTTTTGGTGTATCTGGCAAGAAAGTAACTCTGGTCCCTAGTATTCTATCTTAAGCCAAAAAATGACCCTGAATCTTCTTTCATTTTTAGTCCTCTGCATTCAATCAATATTCAATTAATAGTTGAGAAAACTTTTATAAATGGTTTATATTCTTAGGAAAAGGGTGTAAGTTTGTCTTAGATTGGATACTTCAGAAGTAGACCCTGAGATGTAAATTTTTTTTTTTTTTTTGCAAATACCTTATTGAGGAAGTGTCCTCAGGAGAAGGAGATTGAGGGGAGTGGGACAGGACAAGGAAAGGAATCAATCAAGGATTGGTCCAAGCCGGAGACTATCTCAGACTGATCTTGTGGGGGAGCTCTAGAGCATAAATTGCACCAGAGAGCTGATGCCACCTTTAGACAGATGTGGGAGTGGGAGGGGCTTTTGTACATTCTTGTCACTAAATTAATGAAAATAAGCCACCACTTCCAGGGAACGACCTCCCCAGTGACACAACTCCCAATCAGACAATAATGATTTTCTAGAGAAGAAGACAGCTGCAGGCCATTAATAACCAACACTCACAGCATCTTGGGGATGGATATATGGACTGAGTAAAGGGATCTGGGCATAACAACAATATCCCCTAAATTGTTTTATGAGTCTTTATCCCTCAAATGCCTTGTACTCAGTAGGCATGCTATATGTTAGTGCCTTAACATATAGATCTACAACAATATCACATTTCCAAGGAATAAATTATTTTACATGGGTAAATTTTCTAGGTGTTATTGCACTTTTAAAAACTTTTTGATGGAAATATTTCTAAAATGTATCATATATTTTCCTTATATCACACAGAAAATAATGATATAAAAATGGTCTTTCCTTGGACTCAGGGTGATAATTTAGGAACCTTAATCACTTTGCTGAGGTGAAAGTCAGTAGGATTTTCCTTCCTACATTTTTAGGTGAATATTAGGAGCCACTGTACAAGGCAGCATGCTGGGCTGTCAGATAACAACTGTCATTACTCTTAATAGTACACTGAGTTCTTCTAAGTTTCTTTAACTTCAAATCTCTGAGGTCTGAGAAGTCCGATGATCAAAGATGTCAGGTTTGTGAGAAAATAAGCTGCAAGTTATGACCTGAGGGCCTCTCCTTGGGTGGATTACAGGGCTTTTATGCTTTGGCAATTGACAGATGATGTTTCACGTGCTAAACTGTGCTCGCGCTTGGTTCTCATTTGTGGCCCTGCTCGGCATCCTGGGGTGCTCTAAACTGCAGTATCTATGGGAAGACTATTCAGAGTCCACCCATTATTGAATTGATGATTGACTTGTAGATGAAAAAAAATGTTGATTTGACAAATTTTATCCTATGGACATTAAAGAATTGAAGAAAAGACAAAATTTGCTTTTACCAAATTTCTTACTTAGAAGCTTTTAGAAATCTTTTGTTTTTTTTACAATCCGAGGTTAGGGGATGTTTTAAAGTAGTAAAGAATTAGAATGAAGTGTAAGAAAAAGTGATTAAGTTTGCATTTCAGTATTTTACAGTCTCTGAAAACTTTTTCTTTTTTCCAAAATGAGAATGAATTGAGTGGTATATTTTGTGTAGTAAACAAGGGCTTAAAACGCCTTAAATTGAATCTGCCTTAAATTAAAGCTGAAAATAGAAAGTCTCCTGGTACCTGGAGCTGTTTTTCTTCACGTGTTCTTACTGCTTAAGAACTGAATGTGAGTTGAGGGTTGAACATTGAGAATATCCAATGGGTTTGGCATCTATGAGCTTTGGTTTGTTTGTTTGTTTGTCTGTTTTTTCATTCCTTATGTAAGTGAAATTATATGGTACTTATCTTTCTGTGTCAGACTTATTTAACTTAGCATAAG